>NW_028258320.1:36576893-36879924 GCF_053883595.1 Heterocephalus glaber | reverse complement strand
CAAACAAGACACAACCCAAATGTCCATCAATCCATGAATAGACAAAAAAATGTGGTATATTCATAGAATGGAATCCTATTCAGCCATTAAAAGGAATGAAGTACACAACATGGGTGAACCTGTTACAACACAGCCAAATCTTGAAAAAATTATGCTAAGGAAAAGAAAAGAAATCAGATACAAAAGACCACATATTATATTATTTCACATTTATAAGAAACATTCAGAGAAGAAAAATATCTGGAGATAGAAAATAGACTAGAAGTTTCTTGGGACTTTGGGCAGGAATGGGAATGTTGCCAATGGGTACCAGGGATCTTTCGGTTGTGATGAAAATATCCAAAAATTAGGTTGTTGTGATGGCTACATGACCCTGTAAACTTACTTGGCATCTTTGAATTGTACAGTTAAAATTGGGTGAAATTTATATGACTTATTTCTCACTAAAGAAAAGAAAATCCTTTCTTCTTTGATGAAAACTTTGAGCTAGCCCATTTTATTCTCTCATTTAGAATCTCTTCAAATTCTTATAGCAGCTCCAAAATATACAATTTTATCTATGACCAAGACTACACATAACAACTCACTGTCAGTTATACCAAATAAAGACTCCTCCTGTTTGGTGATCTCTTTATTTTGATAAGACTGTGATAAACATGATTTGAACAACTTCAAGGCCAGGGCTAAGCTCATAAATGCTCAAGCTGAGACTCTAAAAGTACACAGGGAAATAAATTGTGGCATATTCACATCATGGACTATTTCACAGCAAGGTTTCTCAACCTCTGCACTATTGACATTTTGGGCCTGATAATTCTTGGTTGTGAAGTTGCTGTCCTGTGCCTTGCAGAATGGTTAGCAACAACCTCTCCCCAGCCTACGGGTTGTGACAAATGCTTCTAAATACTGCCAAAGTTCTTGCGAGGGGAAAATCACCCCAGTTTAGAACCACTTTTATACAGCAATGAGAATGAACAAATTCCAACTACTTACAAACAATATGGATAATTCACACAAACATAACTTTGAGCAAAAGAAGCTATACACATAAGAGTGTATAATGTAGAATTCCATTTATAATAAGAGTTCAAAACTGGCAAAATTAATCAGGATGTTTACTTCAAAGGAGACAGTGACTGGAAGGGGTGTCTGGGATTTAAGAAGCATCCTGTTTCCTAATCTGGGTGCTGATTACAAAAGTGTGTTCACTTCATGAAAATTCATTGAGCACCACACTTAAAACAATTTATATATTTTTCTCTCTATATTATATATTATAAATATATTATATTAAATATATTATATATATTATATATTGTAAACATATTACATATTGTAAATATATATTTTTCTATATATTTATTTTTTTCTATTTTTCTCTAGTCTACTTGAATAAAAAGTTTTAAAATATGGGTCATCACTGCTGCAAAAACAAGGGCATTCAAGGTGATGCAGAAGGGGCTCAACACCTTTCTAACAGGATGCTAATTCATTCCTTCATAGGCCCACCATGGCGCCTTCTGGCCCACCCGCAACTGTAAGACAGAAATCCAGTGTGTTCTGTTAATGAATGGAAGCTTGTTTCCGTGGTATTTCATTATCCAGGTGCCAAAGCCAAGAAAGAACCCCCCTACCCCAATTTTCAATTGATACTTACAAAGCACAGACTTAAAATTGATTTCACTGGGAATCAGCTATTGAGGCCAAACAAAGAAAGCCTCACTCTGATGCTAAAGAAAATAATGGTGCCAGTTCTCAAATCTGAGAGTGTAACAAGTCCCCCTTTAGTAATACCAATGCCTAAGGTGACTTTGCTGGCAACTACAGTTGTTTGTTACAATTGTGGAGAGTGAGTTGTGGTGATTAATTTGTGTTCTCCCTCTCAGATGGTATCCCATCTCTTGACCAATAACTTGCTGTTGCAGATAGTAGACCAGATACAGAGTAGAGTTTGTGATCATAGTGACCTTTGATCCAGGCTGAGTCAGTTTACATTGGCCCAGCCTAATAATAAAGCCAATGAATACACACTCTCTATATAACTTAGCTAAAAACTTCAAAGAATCAGGAGTTTCTTTTAACTTTTAAACTTCACATGTGCTTATATGTATATATACGTACATGTTCATAAATAAACAAGAGATAAACAAACAATTTTCCACAAATATCTCATGCCTCTGTACATCTTATGAATGGGGCTGACTGCCATTTATTCCAGACTAACTACTGAAGGATATTTGCATAGTGAACAGCCTTAGAAGCTAGGGATAATGTCTTCTTCTAGAATAAAGGGCCAGTCTGCTCAGTGCCTTTCAGGTTTAGGTTCAGGTGACCTATGATAAGGGTTGTTCTCCTTTGCTAAAACTTACTGAAATGCAGGCATCTATCTAGATGCATCCAAGTTGCTCCTGTGGGAGTTAGACCCAAAGGAAAATGACATTTGTGCTGATACTCACACTGCTTGCTGTGCCATCAGTATTGAGTTCCTTTATTTTTGACCCGTAAGTCTCATGTTTCTGTCAGTATCCATGAAATGATGGCAAGCCAACTTATCAAATCATAAATGGGCTAAAAATCTCAGACTCTTCAAAGTTCTTGACTGTGTACCTTAATTCTATATATATTTTTAACTTTCTGGTTTTTCCTTTTTTCTTTTTTTTTTTTTTTTGGTACCAGGAATTGAACTTAGGACCTTTCATTTGTGAGGCAGGAGGTGGAACCACTGAGCTAAATCCCCCGCCCTACTTTCTGGTTTTAAAAAGTAGATCTTTTACTCAGTCACTCAATAGGATGCTGGAGGCAACAATACTATTTATTGGTTTACTATGTATCCTTCCAGCAATATTGCATGCATTTATGTTTCATTTTCTTTTTTTTCCCCTCCAAAATGTTACCTGACTAAAGATAGTGTTTTGCACTATACCTTTTCTACATAACAAAAGGCTTGGAAACCCTACCATTTTGTTATATTATCATACATCAATCTTTTTTTTAAGAGTTTCAAATTAGTCCATAGTATGGCTATATTATAATAATAAAACTGCACAGTACAGAAATGGTCCTTTTATTGAGTGATATTTAGCTTGGTTTCCAAGCTTTTATTACTAAATGATGCACAAAATAACTTTGCACATATGCCATCTAACAAAATCTCTATAGAAAAAAGTGCTAGAATATGAATCATTAGCTCAAAGAATATGCTTGTTAGTTTTCATTTTATCAGATATTTCCAAACCTCTGCAGAAACTGTATTAATATACATGTCTGCTAGAAGTGTATAAAAATGCCTGTTCTTCCTCAACCCCTTGCCAATACATCATATTGGCTAAAGTTTCTTTTACCTATGCCAAGCAATAGGTGAAAATTAAATCTCACACTTTTAATTTGCATTTCTTATAATGAATGACATTTCTTATAATGAATGAGATTATAATGAATGAGATTTCTTATAATGAATGAGATTCCCACTGAAGGAACGAGATTTTTTTCATATACTTAAGTGTCAATTTTACTTTCTTTTCTGTAAACATCCATCTTTTCTTCACATTTTATCAACTGGATCACAGATTTTTCTTGAAGAATTGATTTATAGAAACTTTGAAAAACAGTCCTTTTGTAGTCTATAAGTTATAAATTATTCCTCAAGTTTTTGTCTATGTCTTTGTTTTATTTTTAAAATTTTATATGTAATTTTAAAAATTATGTTGAAATGTTACAATATCTGAGTTTGTGTCACACTTGGAAAAAATCTTTGCCATTATTTCATTATACTGTATAAGGTTCATGATTTCTTCTAGTAGTTCTATGTTTTTGTTTTGTTTGGTTTTGGTTTTTTAAAAATGCTTATAGCTGGGGTTCATCAGACCTTCATTTTAAAATATACATTAAAATATTTTTCTTTGCTCACAAGGCTATGGATATCTTTGAAACAAGACTATGTTCTCAACTCCTTGACCACATTTTTAAAAAAAATCCTTGGTTCCAGCACCTGTCTCGAAAGTGCAAGGTCCCGAGTTCAATCCACAGTACCAAAAATAAAATAAAATAAAAATCTTCATCCTTTGGTAGGTACTGACCTGTGGCCTTAGATGTAGTGTGGACTATATAGTGAATGTTGTTACCCTACAAAGAACTTATAGATAGCTTTCCAGTGGGTATTTTATTGTACAAAACTTTGAAATTACATATCCTAGAAAAATGAAGATAATCCAGAAAAAGCATGCAGAGTGTCATTGTTGGCTCTGTATAGGAGTGGTGCGAATGCTTGGCATAGTATTCCCTCCTCTTTCAAATCCATCCCAGTTACTAAAGACTAGGCCATTTGACCTCTCATTGATTTCTCATTTTTTGTCCCAAAGTGTCTTGAAATTTATTTTTTATTCTGAGAGTTGTATAGGAGAATTAAAGAGAAGAAAAAAATTTTAACTTCATATATAGGAGTTTTTAAATAAAAATACTTGTAACCAAATTCACTTCAAAATAAGATAGAAGAAAAAAAGAAAGTAAAAGAAATCTTGCTGTCAAAAAAACACACCTGTAAATGAGAAAACCTGTCATTAGTTTAAGAATTGCCATAAACTTCAGTCATCTAATATTTTTCAGCCTAAATATCTGCCTTTTGGTTTTCATTTACTGCACTAAGAATAAATAATCTCTTCTATGAAGACAAGTGCTATATAAGGCAATACATTATTAATTTGTAAACCTAATGGGATAAAGTTGATCAAAAGCCTATGATCAGATAAACTAAGGCAAGAAGTCCATTAGATTAGAGGAAAGGTACAAAGATTATCAGTTCTTTGATTCACTTTAGGTAATTTTAGGTGATAGGTATGAAACATGAATGGGTAGCACATTTTGTCTACGTTTTTCCTAGAAATGCTGGAATTACAGAAAACTATAAAAGAAAGGTAGGCTCATTTCGGGGAATTCTTCCGATGAGGTCTTTAACAGTCAAATCTATCCAATGTGACAAGTGAATTCTTTTGAATTTCTTCCCATTGTACTTTTCAAGGGTCAATAGTGTGGTCTGGAGATTTATAACATCAAGAATTAGAAGTTACCCACTGAAGCCACTGTTCACTGTGATAGGGCATGGGGCACGTTTACAGAGACTGTCACCACAGGCAAAAAACAGCTGACTAAGAAAGGATGGTCTCCAAGCTTTTCCAGAAAGCTGTCTGCTTGCTAGATAATGGTGAAACAGGACAAGAAGGGTTAGTTTTTAAATGTTTCAGCTGGAATAGTTTTAAATATTCTCTAAGGAATGTAGGAGCCATAGAAATTTGCATTAGCTAGTAAATAACCTAACATTTTTTTTAAAAAACCTGGAAAGAGCAAATAGTATACTTCAGTAGAGGAAACCCCTCTGTTACTAACTAAGCAGCAGCCCTCAGGTGTGTGCCAGTGCTCCTGGTTTATATGAGGAAATTAGGCTAGGTTGTGGTGTTTAAGCCTGGTTGAACAGAGGAGCCTCCTCAATAGCTTTTGAAGACTTCAAACCAACACAGATCCATTCAATTAAATGCTCCAGGAGCTCCAATCAAATGCATTTCAGCATAATAAAAGGAACACAAGAAGGCACAAAACCCATACATGCAAAAGTGAATTCTAACTTGGGACTGCCAACACATAAATATCATCAGAAAATTATAGTCTCAGATGAATATTGGCTTCTCTATACATAAATAATAAATATGCTTGACAGTGAAAACAATAAAACCATTCGAGGCATAGAATAATATGAAAGATACTGTGTCATTAACTTGTGGTAACATTTGTACTTTTTATCCAATTTCAAACTTATGAGATGAGGATATATCATGTTTTTATAATTTAAATACTCAAATGTTTTTAATATAAACTACAATCCACAGTATGAGGTTATAAGTTTTAAATTTCTCACTGAAAAATATCAAGAGTGTAACACTGACCAGGTGCAAGGGCACATGACTATTACAGTATTCAGGAGGCTAAAACAGGAAGAACACAAGTTCAAGGCCAGTTTGGGGCTGCATAGTAAGTTCAAGGCATAGTGAAACCCTGTCTAAAAAAAGTATAACATGGTATAAGCCAAGAGATTATTTCATGGGGACATACACACTCTTTGTTTTATTAGAGAGAGAGATAATACTAAATAGCAGCCAGCGCCAATGCCATGACTAAGAAGGCAGCATAAATCAATTCTTATAAGAGATTCATTTGAATAGGGCCTTACATAAATAAACCAACCCCCTCAAACAGCTTGCTATCCTGAATTTTTAGCCAGCAGGAGATGAGTCCTTAAACTACAGATCCTAGGACTGGGCCTTATAAGAGGAGCCAATGAACCTGCTGAAACTGTATGTACAATGTGTTCCTGTGTGGGTGTGTTTGCACAGAGATGTCTTACCCTTTTTTTAAAAGCCAAGAAACCTTTCAGTAGCCTACGAATTCTTTTTCAGAAAAAAAACATTTTTAAATGCATGAAACACTTTGGATTGCAAAGAAAAAAAGAATTATAATGGGCTGGAGATTTGGCTCAGTGGTTCCGCCGCCTGCCTCGCAAGTGCAAGGTCCTGGGTTCAATCCCCAGTACCAAAAAAAAAAAAAGAATTATAATTATCAAAATGGTTTTGAAAAATTCAACATCACTGGTCATTCAAGATGCAGATGAAAACAACACTGAGATTCCATCTCACTCCAAAAAGAATGGCTACTATTAAGAAATCAACCAATAGCAAATTCTGGCGGGGCTGGGGGAGGAAGGAACCCTTCTCTACTGTTGGTGGGAGTATAGACTGGTGCAACCACTGTGGAAATCAGTGTGAAGACTCCTCAAAAAACTAGGATTAGAGGTCCCATTTGACCCAGCTATTCCCCTGCCGGGTATCATCCCCAAAGAATTAAAAGAATCATACCACAGTGATATATGTGCACCTATGTTTATAGCAGCACAGTTCGTAATAGCTAAAACTTGGAAACAGCCCAAAAGCCCATCAACTGGTGAGCGGATAAAGAAGATGTGTTTTTTAAAAAATAAAATGGAGTACTGCTCAGCCATAAAAAAAGATAACCTTGAGAAATTTATAGCTAAATGGATACACTTTGAGGCCATACTCTTAAGTGAAATAAATAGGACACACGTGTAAATACCGAATCATTTCTCTGGTGTGAGAAACTGAAGGTGTAAATGAGGACTAAAATGTATAATAGATATTGTAAATAGAAAGAAAATGTTTAAAGGGAAAGAGGAACTAGGGAGGGAGGCAGGGGAAAGGAAAGAAGGAAAAGAAAAAACTTGAAAGCAAGAAGGAAAAAGTGGAAACAAAGCTGTTGTGCATGGGGGGTGGGGGTTGAATGGAGGGCGGGGGAATGAAAAAAAAAGAATCAAGATATATCATGTACAGGTACAAATTCTTAATGATAAATGTGATCATAAGGTATACCTAAATGTACCAATAAACTCAATAAAAATTTTTTTAAAAATCACAGCACAGTAATAAAAATGCTCCTTTATCAACTTTAGATAACAAGCTCTAGCTGTCTAGATAGATGGCTATAATGACAATCTTAACTCTGTAGTAACAGTGAGTTACAAGATACATTAAGGACAGCAAATGCTCATGAATCAGAAGTGGATGAGAAAAAGAAAAGAGAAAACAACCTAGGGGCATAAAATAAAACAGTCTTCGGCATACACAGTAGCTGATGCAAAAACTGAAAGTAAACCACAGTTTCATTTCTGAACGGTCTGGCAGGCATCTGGGAGGGAAAACATGGGAAGTTCAGTTACATTATTATTTGAGAAAAAAAATCTTAGAAAAATATAAACTTTTTGGTACTAAAACTACACAGAAATTTTTCCCATAAATCTTTTTTTTTTTTTTTTTTTGGTACCGGAGCTCGAACTCTGGATCTTGCACTTGCAAGGCAGGCGGCGGAGCCACTGAGCTAAATCCCTGGCCCTTTTTTCTTTTCTTTTTTTCCCTTTGGCTCTTTATCAAGAGAATATTATAATTAATGAACAATAATCTTAATACCATTTCAGTAGACATAACAATGATGTCCACAGAACTTTTAAAAAATATTTTTTAAACAAAACAATGCCAGTACAGTAAACAAGGAAGTGGGGCTCATGAAATACAGCAAGGGACTTGGCTATTTGAACGCTAACACACCAGGGACACGCTGACAAGACAGGGGCCTTGACATCGGAACTGAGACCGCCTGCGGCTGTGCTGGAGTCAGAGAACACAGGTTTTCAGTTCTGCAGCCCTCACACTCCATCAAAAATACTCTTCCTTGCTGTGTGCACTGCCATAGTGACTATAAAATGGGCATCACGTGTTCCAATAAGCTTTATTTATAGACGCTGAAATTTGAATTTATCCTTTCCACATGTCGTGAAAATAATTTGTTCTTTAATTTTTTCCCAGTCTTTTAAAACTGTAAAAACCACTCTTAGCTTACAGGCTTACCAAAACAAGCACTAGACTAGATTTGACCCACAGAAAGTAACTTGCTAACCGCAGGTCTATAGGTTCAAGGTTTCCCTTACATCTCGACTCTGGTATCCTTCTCTTTCCACAAGCCTCTGTCTGTATCGTCGTTCTAAAGGTAGTAACCATTTCTACATTTTATCTGCAACTAAACATAAACCTAACCATGATGATAAGTAGACAGAAAACTTTACAGAAACTTTCTGTTCCATGGAAATAAGGATGTAATCCAGGACGAATTTGCAGTAAAGAAATTATTTAATTCCAACTGTCTTTATTAAAATAAACACACATACATAAGAAAAGGGTAGAAAAACTTGAATGTACAACTTTCTGTATTCAAGGATCATTTCTTAGCACATGCCTGTAATCCCAGCACTCTGGGAGGCTGGGGCAGGAGGATCACAAATTCAAGATCAGCCTAGATAATGCCTGGGGAATGTAGTTCAGTGCAAAGGCCCGGGGTTCATTCCTCAGTACTGGGGGGAAAATTGTCTATCAGCAGAATCATGTAACTCATGCATTATGATATATACAGCTCTAGATTTCCCAATGAAAAAGAAGCCAAGACACAATTAACTTGGTGCAATCCTAGTAAGAGGCTTCGTTTCAATGTCATTCAGATATCACTGAGATACTGTTTGTTCTGAGACAAAACATAGAATAAGGCCACTGAAATTGGTAAATGTGTGTTGGCTCTACTATTTTTTTTTTTTTTTTGGTACTGGTGATCGAACTCAGGTTCTTGCTCTTGTGCAGCAGGTGGCGAAGCCACTGAGCTAAATCTCTGGCCTGGCTCTACTATTGTATTGTCTTCAAGAAGATCTCAGGAAATTTACAACACTTGTTAATTCTAATGTCCTCATCTGTGATTTGTGACCCTTATAATCACTCATTATGGAGAATTGCTAGGATAATTAAATAAGCCTTGAGGAGTGTAATAAAATGAAGGGTTATGCACTGTGTTACCCTCCTAGAAACACAGCACATCTCAAATCGAGTCTCCTGAAATGTGTAACTGTATTCAGAAGATGCTCTAAACCACACAATTAAAGTATTCAACCCAAGTCCTACCTGCCCCGCTGACACTCACCCTATTGATGCTCTACCACAGGCTGGACTCTGCTACCTCTGTTTTCTTAATATTCTTTTGCAATTAGTTTTGGTAATGAGGCTGTGTGTATGACACAGGCTCCTTGAACAGTGAAAGATTAAAATTCTGTACTGAGCTGTGGAAATACCAGTGAAACCTCTAGTACATCTGAGAACAGGCCCATAGCTTGTGGAGCTTTGGGAACTTGTAGCTCATGAATGCTCAACTGTGCGGCACTCACATAATGAATAAGGCAAGGTCTAGAGTTACATGTAAGTCGCTGCAATTATTTCTAAGGACACTTATTCTTGAGTGCGTGCATTCACTTACTAGAACACTGAAGCCTTGTATTACTAAGGTGAAATACTGAGTTTGATTCCAAGGACTACTGTTCTGAAAACTGGCTTCAGAGCCTCACCCAAACTAATGTTTATTGCCTTTTGACAGTATTTGCTAAAGCTCACATACCCTAAAGTTTATACAACATTCCAAAAAGGTTCTGAGAAAAACCACTGTCAAAGCCATCACAACATCTTTAGTTTCTTCACTGAATAATCTGCATCAATGTGCTTAAATACATGTTTAAATAATCGAAATACTCTCCTTTATTCTCACAGTCACATACTGTCCATTACATCTGTTATATTAATGGGGGGCCAGTAACTGGAAGCATGGCATTCATATTCTAGCTGTACCACTCACATTTGTGCATCCTAAAGCAAACAGGGATAGGAACATCAACTCCCTCACAGGTTACTATGGAGCAGGACACCATACAGAAAGTTCTTGGATAAAAGCTTGTTCCTTTCCTCTATTTGGAGAACCCAGGTGAATACGCCTTCCCAAGGGAGTTTATTACATCAATAAGAATTAATAACATAATGTGGTACTTATAAAGTTTTGTCAATTACAGCTTCAACCCTGCAAAGAAAATGGAATAAACCAGTTACCTATGATGACCCAGATTTTCCCACTCACTAATTGTAGCTAACTGTGCAGAGACAACATATCCTTTAGACAGAGTTTTGTATCTCTCTGAGAAAACAGATTGTGTGACTCAGTTTCTGTGCAGCACCCATTATTTTCTTCATTCAAATAAACTCTCTCCAGTAAAAGACTTCAGTCTTATCCTGTGCCACACACCCAGCCAACATGGCCCTCTTCAGCGTAAACCATCGTCTCCCAAGAATGGGAATTCTACCTTCTTCATACCTATCACAGAGACACTAGATAGGATTGCCAAAAAACTTGCACTTCCCCAATTTATGACAGAATGAAATGATCCCTCCAAAGTTTCTTCCCAATATCATGGGAGATCCCTTTAATAATCTCATGGTTTCTAGGCACTCCTCATTGATTTCCAATGAAAGGCAAGCAGTATCTGGTTGCCAAAATCCTTAAGCCTTGAACTCCAGTTGGGTCAAATTTTTATAATGTGAAAAATTCACTGGTAGCCTTGTTTCCTTTATCATCTACAAATCATAGTTATGACTTGGCTCAAGTTTAGCAGCCTTGTAGAAACAAATCGTTCTGTTCATGTTTACTGAACACTGTCATAGTGGTAAGGCTAAGTAATAAAATTATTCTTACTCATTGAGTCTATGAACAAAAGAAATTTACTTTCAGTTACTCACCTTATGTCACCACAAAGAAAGAAATGTGCGTGACAGTGAGGCTAACATGTATTTGCTAATTTATGCTATTTACTTTTTTCTAAATCTGCTGAGAGTCTCTAAATTGAATTCATTATTATCTTGAGATATTAGTGGTAGATGGCTGCCAAAATATTGTACAAATGAGGCAGTGATACATTATGAGTTACCTAATCCAGCTGTATTGGCTGCTTGGCCTTATGCCTCATTCTCTCTATGAAATAAACAACCTGTTAACCACAGAGAAGCTGATAAGACTTTAGCTTCTCCTCTGGGTAAATCTCTAAAGACTCATTTGAGTTAAATGGGTTTCCTTCACAAACTTGATTCATGAGATGGTGAGGACTACACTAATTAATTCACTGAATTACTCTTTGAACTGGTGGCACAAGTTGCATAAATACTCAGTAGATGCTGCCAATAAACAGAATACTTCTGAGGAGAATTTTCTAAGATATGCTCTAAAAAGTGAGACTCCTGTGAAATACGCAAATTCTGAAGTTAATTTAAAGTCAAGGGATGAGTGCAAAGTGTTCTCTCTCTCTCTCTCTCTTTAGTAACTACTCAAAACATTGTCATAATGGTGTCCCACTGGGCCAAGAGTTGAAATGATTCCCTATGACTGAGGAAAAGATCTTCTAGGAGGACTCAGCAAATTAGGTAGATTTACCTAGCAGGACCATATGATAACTGTAATCCACTTTTTGATGCTTACCATACTTAGGAAAGTGAAATGGATAGATTTGGGGGGTAAAACTGAGTGAGACTTCAGTGTGTGACTGAACTTGGTTCGGACTTCTGCCTTATATTTTTGATTTTTTGAGACAGAGTCTCACTATGCAGTTTAGACCGGCTTTCAAACTCACTTTCAAGGCTGACCTTGAAATTGCAGCGATTCTGCTGTCTCAGCCTTCCAAGTGCTGGGATTACAGGGAGCACCACCACTGCACCCAGCTCTGCCTAATCTGGTTTTATCTGCATTGTATACTATGTAATCATCTCTCTCTCTCTCCTCTCTCTCTCTCTCTCTCTCTGAAATGATTAAATGACTTGAGATTTAAGGAGTAAAATGGGTTGAATTTTCTGAAGAGAAACAGGCCTGCTGACCAAAAATATTTTGAAACTGCACAGTTATATCTTTCAAATACTGCTTTTTGGCCTGTTTTCTATCTCCAGAATGTCAGAACAAAGAGCTAATAAGACAGGGTATAATGTGATTAACCGATACACCAGCTGGGAGGCAGTATTTGTCTTATTTAAAGAAAATATTTCTCGGTAAATAAAAAAAGAAACAAAGGTGTAGGAAATGGGCAAGGTCATTTTCAAGGACATATGGTAAAGAAAATGCTAGGCGTGTGGTTGGGTGATCAGAGTACCAGCTTAGTGCACCTGTCACCAAACAGTCAGCTGGGAAGACGCCCAAGGAGCCCAAGACAGCTCTTGGACACTGTGTGACAGTGTAATGCAAAGGGCTGGAAGCAGTGGCTCTTAATGCTCCTTACAGAAGTGAAAAGCTGGGATTCTTTAAAATACACCTACATATTTTTAGAGTGAGGGCAACCTGAATAAGAAGTAAATAATTTTTAAAAGTTAATTCAGTGAAAAAAAAAGGATTTAATGTGTAAGAAAAGTCAGTTGAAAATGTTATCGCTTTTGGCTCAAGGCCACTCACAAGCCTTATTCAGCAGAAGGTTTATAGAATATTAAGGGTGTGGGTGGAACACTTTATCTAAGGACACTAAATGCTGTGTTTAGGAACAGATTTAGCTTGAATGAACTAAAATCTATAGGTAAAGAATACAGTATAAGTTTCAGTAGTTAGAGTCAGTTGTAACAGAGTTCCTGGTTTGATCATGTAATAAATATTTGCTTAGTGACATAGATGAGGATTTTGACAGGAACTAAAATGGAAAAAAGATCTTTGAGGTTTTCAGGAATTACAACAAACAAACAAGCATACAAAAAAAAATAAACATGCAATGGGATTACCAGCAGAGGACTACAAAGTTAATTCAGGTTTTTAACACTAGATTAAATCGGAAATGAAAATCATCACTAATGTTTAAGGTGCCAGTTTTGCTGGAAGTTGGGAAGGCATGAACTGTCCATAAATTGAAGAAAGGTGTAGATGAATGAGACATGTGAAGAAAAAAACCTCAGATTTTATTGTAGTAAGTAAAGTCTGCGAATGATTTTAAAAGCACCCACTAGGCATAAGCTAATTATGAATGATTATTATTAATTACTACTGATGTAGCATTTTATATAGCCCATTTATATAACTGTTCTAGAAAAGCTTTACAACAGATCACAGTGGCTGGGGTTGTAGCCAGCGGTACAGTGCCTGCCTAGCAAGTGCAAGGTCCTGCATTCAATCCTTGGTACAAAAAAAAGAGACCAGACCACAGACTATATACTTTTATTGCTGAAAGTTAATATTTGATACTACACAGATTGAGTTTGTCATACTGATACTGTAGTCATGCTTCCACAATACCAATTATAGCAAAATCAACTTCCGGAATAAACTTAAAATGCAGAAAGAGTTACTGATAAGACTTTAAGAGAAGTCATACCGGCTAAATGATGAGAACCATACTGTACACCAAGTGTCATCAGAGGCCAAGTTATATTTCTACTTTTAATTTGTTGCACTTTTACAGAGAGAAAACAATTCTTTTTATCTTGTGCATCAATTTATCCTATATTGAAAAAAAATTTTTGATGATCAAAAAGCAGGAAAGAGAAAGAAGCTAAATCCAAGGCTTATGATTAACCAATTAACTTTCCAGGAAACCTTTGTATCATCTTTACTAGAAAAAAAGCAAAGGGAACTGAGAAGCCAGACTGAGTCTGAGAGAGGGAAAACTGTCCTGCCCCTGTGCTGAGCTCGGGAGAGAGAGAGAAGCTTTGGGGGCTGTTAAAGCAAGGTATGTTTCTGATCTCAGAGAAGAGGCCCAGGTGGACATTAGCAGTCTCCAGAGTTCCTCAAAATCCCAGCCTGGTCATACCAAAGTAGGAGCTGGTTCCCACACTCCTGGGAGTAGTGGAGAACTATCAAGAACCTTAACTAGCTTACCAAGTTTCCCCAGAGTCCCAGAGTCATACTGAAGCAACACAGTGACCTCAGGGTACCCAGGAAGGCATTGAAGCAGCAAGTGGAATTGTGGAAACTGAGAAAGGCCTCTCAACCAGGATGCACGTGAATAGACCAACACTGAGGACCAGAGAGGACAATGCACGTATCTCAGGATACCCACACAAGTAAAGGCCACCAAGATAAGGTGTGAACCCTCTCTCCTCCAGACTGTAACACTTTCTAAGAGAAAACAGATTAAACTACATATTTCTGACAACTTAACTCAAATTCATTTGTTCAGTACTCCCTTTGTAAGAAGGACAAAGGTACAGGGGTGATATAAAACATCAATGATACACAGGAATTTTGAAGAGGCAGAGGTTTATGTTTCCAGCAGTCATGGTTTAGGTCATTCAGACTCTTTCTTCTACTGAAAAATAACTAAAAATGCTGGTTATGATATAAAATAATTTAAATCAGCAAATAGCCCATGAAATAGAAAGAAACTGCCAGGTCAAACTGGGGGTGGGGAGCAGGAATCCAGAGAGGTAAGCAAGCAGGTAGGCATTTTTATCTTCTTGGAGCCATATTTGCAGATAGGAGCATATTAGAACTGATTTCAGCATCCTCACTGGTGGAAATGGAACAGAAATCAGAACTCAGCCCTCACACAAATGGAGACAATTTTAAAGGCCTTCCTCACATGAAGCTGCGCTCTTAAGAGACCCAGTCTAAAAATAAAGGTGAAGCAGAATAATCCACCTCCCACTCTGAGACATCCCAAGGACAGTCACTTTCACACAGAAGCATATGCCAAATGAGGTGGGGCTCCCTGTTATCCACAAGCTAGATCTTATGTGCACAACTGCAACCCAAATTCATACCATCTGGGTGGTCTAAAAAAAGTAGCAAGTTTAAGTTTGAGTTGTCCCAGACTATGACCTGGCAGAAACAAAAAACAAATCTCCTCTGAAAATGGCCATCATCCTAAGCCTCAAAGAATCCCTGAAAGTAACTTTTCATCAAGAATGCCAAACACCTAGTCAAAAATAACGAAGCATGGGGCTGAGGATTTGGCTCAGTGGTGCTCCCGCCTGCCTCACAAACACAAGGTCCCGAGTTCAATCCCTGTTACAAATAATAATAATAATAATAATAATAATAACAAAGCATGCACGCACGAACAGACAGGTAAGAGGGGAGAGTGGAGAAGCTAATAAAAATATAGATCTAAAAACAAATTCAGGCTCTAATGAATTCTGGAGCAATTCATTTGTTTATTCAACAAATACTTATTGAGTACTTATTCTGTGCCATGTTCTATGACAGGTGCTATTCCAGCTGTGATGTGAAACGATCACCCAGAGGCTAAAAAGCAAGTTGAGCTACCATTATATTTATGTTTATTTATCTCTACCTTCTGAGTTTTCCTAAGACTTCCAAACCCAAAGACTAATGAATGTCCATTACTATTTAGTGATAGATTTTGAAATAAAGAGTAATCTTTTAGGACTGAGATTGACATTACAGATATTCCTCGTTTAACAACCTACTTAATGACTATTCAGACTTACAGCTGAGGTGAGCTATTTGGACTTAGGATCTCTCTCTCTCTCTCTCTCTCTCTCTCTCTCTCTCTCTCTCTCTGTACAGTTCTGTACATCTTATTATAGAGGCTCAATGTCGTTTTTGTACAGTACACCTTGTATATAAAGTATTGTAATTTTATGTTCTGTTACACATTACAGCACTGAATGTAAGAGTTATGCAAATAAAAGCAAAGTCATCAAATTGAAGTTTCCTTTGACCATTTCTTTGTTCTGAATAGTGTGATGTACATATAATATACAATTCCTCACTTAGTAACCTAGTAGAAGGAACGTGGCTGGATCATTAAGCGAGGAATGTCTATATTGATTCCTTCTCACATTCTCATTTCTTAAAAGTTTCCTGGTTGGGCTAAGCCTAATTATGGCCTTGGCAAGCCACAGAACCACGTGTATTAACAGAAAAGTGATGAAAGACAAAGATAACTATCTCCAGGAGACATGAAGAGCAATGCTAACTACATTTATTTATTTATTTATATGATACTGGAGATTCAACCCATGGCCTTTGCATTGAGCTACATCTCCAGCCCTTTTTTACTTTTCATTTTGGCACAGGGTCTTGGTAAGTTAAGTTGCCCAGGCTGAGCTCAAAATTGTGATCCCCCTGTGTTAGCCTCCCAGAGTGCTGGGATTGCAGCTGTGCACCACCACTACCTAACTACACTTATCTTCAACTGGACTAAAATCCAAACAGACCTACCTGTTATTGGGAATAATAGCAAGAATTAAGAAACATTGATTTTGTTTATTTGGGGATTTTTTTTGGTACTGGGGATCAAACTCGGGACCTTGGCAGGTGGCTGAACCACTGAGCTAAATCCCCAGCCCAAGAAACATTGATCTTTAAGGTAGTTCTGGAAACTGTCAACGGCGAGGGAAAGGTGGAGAGAAGTTAGACCAATATGTGCTTATTAAACAGACTGCCTTTCTTAATCAAAGCTGTTGGCAAAAATTTACCAATTCAATATTTAGGTAGCTTAGTTGCTTTTGTACTAATTAACCTTTTCACCTCCTACCCAGGATCAGTAAGGATTTCAATTGTCACATCTACACATCTACATTTGTTTTCCCTTATTAAATATCCTGGGAGCTGTCATTTACTGAGCCTTCAGAACAATATGACTCATTTTTTATTCTAAGGTATGTCAACCATAATAATGAAGGCCATTATTATTCCATTTTACAGATGAAGAAGCAAGAGGCCAGAGAGATTACAGCTTGGCACAGAGGTTCAGAGGAACAGGAGCAGGAGCTTTGATGTTGCACAGACTTGAATTTAAATTGTGCCCCTTCCCTGGCATCTTTCCTCTCCTAGAGATGAAGCTCAGTTTTTTGTTTTGTTTGCAGTTCTGGGATCAATCCAGGGCCTCATGGATGCTAGGCAAGTGTTCTGTCAGGGAGCTACACCCTCAACCCAGGGCTCAGTTTTCTGAGATGGGGGCTCCTGTGGGGATGAGACAGAAGCCAGTATGTCGGGGTACATGGCTTTAGGAAGTGCTGCTTTCTCCCCCTTCCTGGGGCTTCTCACCTACAAATCCATGTTTACCTCAGGCAGTATCTTCAAATGGTTTTAAAAGTAGCTACTTCAGTGAAAATATAGTATTGTACAGAATTTTTAAAATAAGGAAAATGCAGATAAGAACTTTTAAACCCCTTCATTCCTTCCCAACATAGTCTTGTTTGAGCCTTTAGAATAATGCAATTTTTTAGCTGCCTATTTCCAGAACATCACAACACTACCTGTGGGCCTTGGCAAATGTGACTCCGTGAAACGCTGCAAGAAGAAAGGCCTAGGCTCTTGTGTTCCCTTCTCCCCAGTTCTCTGGAGCAGTATACCCCTTCTGTAATTCTGGGTGTCTAGGGGATGGGGTTGGAGGTGGCCGGGGTTGGAGGGAAGTCAGAGTGGAAAGGAGGGATGTGACTGGTAGCCATTTCTTTGGTTTCCATGGCAAGGACATCTAGCACAGAAGAATGGACTACTTTTATAAAAAGAACATTTCATTTTTTTCAAATTATGGGAAAATCATCTGATGCTTTTTTATTTAACCCAAAGCTATTTATTCTTCCTAAAATTGTCTGAACCACAAGGCCATATTCATCTGGGAAGTAGGCAAAGAAACCTTGGAGAGATCCTTTTGTTGGTAACAAAAACTTGCTAATACAGTCTTGAATTAGTTAGGTGCATCTGTACTAATTATCAGAGGAGATCAGGTGCATTCAGGGTGGTATGGCCGTACTAATTATTAGTGTGGTGTACTAATTATCCATCTGTGTCTTCTACCCAGGTAATCACAATAAGGATTCAAACTGTCACCATCTGACACACAGCAGGGGCTCAACAAACACTTAAAGTCACTATAGTGGCTGTTGTGGGAGCTGACTGTCCCCTACTGATAATGCAGAAAACAATGTAATAACTTCCTAACAAGATCATCCCAGTCGCATTGTTGGGCCAGCTTCTGACATGAGTAAGAGTCACTTTTCAAATAATTGATTAATTCAGAGGCCCCATGTGTGTATACGTTTTGGACTGCAAAATTTCAAAAATACATGTTTACTTAACATTTAAACCTGGAAAGATTTCATATGCACTTATAGCTGGGTTGCTGTAAATAATACCAATAGTACCCATCTGGCCCTTTTGGGAAGTGGAGTTGGTAGCTGGATTATAACTGTTAGGCTAAATAAAATTTTTGAAGTCCTGTTTAATCAACTGTTTCTGGTGTCCATTTAGCCCTATGTAGGCCCCTCCCCCTAGAGTGTTCAAAATGTGTGCATATAAAATCCAAATCCTGGTCCTCAAATTCCTCACTCATGACTATGCAGAGTGCCCACAATGGATCTGTAAAAAACCCTGTCCTCAACCTTGTACTTCCTCAAGCTCTTGCTAAAGGAAGTATGAAAAGACCATTTATCCCTTTCTGACTAATGCCTGACAAAGCCCTCATCAGACCGGGAAGGAATTTTTTTCTTTTTTTTTTTTTTTGAGACAGGTTCTCACTATGTAGTTCAGGGTGACCTGGAAATCTTTGTAGCCAGGCTGGCCTCAAATTTGCAGCAATACTCTTGTCTCAGCTTCCCAACTGCTGGGATTACAGACATGCGCCACAATGCTTGGGCCAGAAGGAATTCTTGATTCAAGCAGGGAGGTGAGAATATAGTCCCACTGCTATAAAAAATGACCACTATGGAAGCTTGTCATTTAGAAGACACTATTTAGGATCCTATAAAAACTAATAAAATGAGGGGCCGGGGATTTAGCTCAGTGGTTCCACCGCCTGCCTTGTAAGCAGAAGGATCCAAGTTCGATCCCAGGTACCAAAACAAAACACAACAAAACAAAACAAAAAACTAATAAAATGAAATAAGAATACAAGTGAAAATACAAATGAAATAGGAATAGGATCTTCATTTAATATTTTAAAAACATTACTGTGAAAAGCTCCACTTTAAAATCATCCCTAGGGGCTGGGGTTTAGCCAGTGGTTCTGCTGCCTACCTTGCAAGTACAAGGTCCCAAGTTCGATCTCCAGTACCAAAACAAAAAACAGCAACAATAAAATCATCCCTATAAGAGTCGGCCAGATTCGGACTGTTGTCCTGTCCTAAACTAATGTTACCTTCCTCTTGGATCTTCCTGGTGATCCAGTTTGATCCCCTGAGGTCACAGAGTCCTACTCCCCCTCCTTTGCTGTTCAAGCCACACTTTTAGCGCACACACACACACACACACACACCCGCCCAGCCCACTACTCTTATGCCTACCTTCTTGGTTTTTCACACCTTCCCCATTCCACTAAGGATTCTGTTATACTCCTCAAAGATACTTCAACAATAAGCATTATATAAGAACATTATATAAACATTTATTGAGCATGTACTATGCACCAAGTGTCTATTTAAATAGAGAGAGAACTTCACTTTTAGAAAACACCACAGTCATCCAAGGCTTGCAATGTGATGGTTAAAGATGAATGTTCAGCAGCTAAACTATTTCATAGGATTTTAATCAAGACTGGAAGACCACATCTGGGGTGACCCAAACGCTGTCTGCAAGACTCCTTCCAACTCTTAGTCTGTGATTAGGCTGCCATTCTCCTCACCTTTACTGATGTAAAACTGGCCAACGGAACTGCTGCCATTTTAAAGAATGCAAAAATTTTTAAGAGCCAGTGTTGCTATAAGGGAAAGGAGCTTTTTGATGCACCCTTCTGTTTCCCATTAGAAGACGGTTCGCATCCATTCCGAAGGAAACTGTTCCTGCTGGAAACAGTCCCTTCGTCTTACTTCACCAAGCTGAGGAGCCACCTCCTGGGGATACTTAATTCGAGGTGCCACCTGATGGCAATAAGAAGCAGAATCATGCCACAGGGTTAAATCCTACCGGCCCAGAAACGCAATTTCCTTCAGATGGTCAGTGGTAGTTTCTTCTAGGAAAGTCTGTCACTAAAATATCCTCCAAGAAGGTCCCGTGGTCAAAACCCTAATGCCTGTAGCTGACGGGTGCCCAGCGGTCTGCCCCGGCAGAGCCTGAGCCAGTTCAGCCCACCGCCCACTCTGCTCGCCCAGACGTCTGGGAGGAAGAAACGAAGCGTCTGGAAGCTTCTAGGAGAGGACGGGAGTTTCCTGTCCCCAGTCCCTGCTCTAGACCCGGACCCACTCTGCAGGCTCGGGCGGTCCCTCCCGGGCGTGAGCTCCAGTGAAGGCAGCAGAGGCGCGGGACCGAGAGGGCTGCCCGGACCCGGCCGGCCTCGCCCCCTCCCCTCCTCCGGCTTTGGTGCCGGCGCCCGAGCCCGGCTGCTCCGCTCCTCCCGGGGAGAGGGCCCGGGACCGGGTGGGCGCAGGCGGCAGGAGGGGCGGGAGGACGGAGGGAGGCAGGCGACTGGAAGCCTACCGTCTTCTGCTTCTTGACCCCCGACATGCTGGCTGGCTGTGGCGGGGCCCGGCTCCCGGGGCCAGACGAAAGGAGACGAAGGTCGCACGGGTGGCAACGGCGAAGGCGACGGCGACGGCTGCTGCCGGGCTCCCGGGAAGGAGGTATAAAAAGGCTCCGCAGACACGTCGCACTTCCCTTGACCAGCCCCTTTCTCCTACTCCTCCTCCTCCCGCGCGCGCCTCTCCGCCCCGTCGCCCTGCCGGCAGCGCCCAGCCCTGGGTATCCGGCCAGACCTCGCAGCCCACGCACGAGGCGCGCAGGGTCAAGGCCAACTTCCCCTTCCCCTCCCCGGAGGGTCGCAGGGCGTCCTCGACCTCCCACCCCACCCCCCGCACTTCACCAAGGAGGTCTTCTGGGGCCCAGGAGGTTATTTGGTTCAGGGGAAGGATGCTTGAAGTCGCCACATTGCGGGTGTGAACCTCAGAGGACCCCTAATGGAGCTCTTCTTCGTCCGCAGTACTGTGATTAAACCGACTCTATAAACATTTTTATGGGTCCTTACTCTCCTCTCCTCCAAGCTTTGTCTTCATTATCACGTGGCCCCCATCCTGGCCCTGCCCCAGGCTGCAAGTCCCTTTCACAGATAAGGCAATAGAGACGTTTTATGCCAGCGAGAGGATTCAGACCCAGGCTGTCAGCCTCCATAGTGCAGACTTTGTACACCAGCATCACCCAGCACTGTGATAAGGAAACCGCGGGCTTCTGGCTTTCCTAGCACTGTGCACCAGGCATCCTGCCAAAGGGTTTACATGCACTCACTGTTCTTCAGCTAATGACAATCTCCTTGTGGCACAGATTGCCAGGAGAGGCATTCCACCTCCTCACCAAGTCAAGAAAGCAAGGCCTGCCCCAAGCAATGGCCAATGGCAGCTCAGAGACTTAGTTAGTCCCTCCCCAAACGCTCTCCCAGAGTACTTACTACAGTACTTTTGTCACCTGGGATGGGCCCTGTAGAGACAAAACAGGGGGCACAGGTTAAGGAGGCTATGGCTCCAAGGGTAGTATGAGGCATCTCTCCAAAAAGACAGGCAGAGGTAAGGAGGAGGTATGGTGAGGACATCCTGGGGACAGCCATGGGTTTCACATCCTTTATGCCTTAATTCCCTGCCACAAACAGATCAGGAACCAACTGCACAAAAACCGAGAAGATACACAAGGCCCACCGTTATTCCCACTCTGGTCTTCCCTCTGTGAAAGGGATGGAAAACTCACATTCCGAGGATGGGAAGGATGGAATTTTTCTTTCATACTCAATTGTATTTCTGGAAGACTGCCAGTTTTCCAGACAGACATCTGAGGATCTGAGTGTTCATAGACTTCTCTTCTCCATGGGAAGGTGGGAAAGAAAAATAAATTAAGCGTAAAAAAACCTCAAAAGGCAGCCTGCATGTCTGCAGTCCGGAGAGTTCAGTCTTTTTACTTATTCACTTTGAACAAACTGCAATCACTCTTTTCACATGTAAGTAGCTAGGGGGCAAATGCTGCCTTTCTGTTCTACAAACAAACTACCACATTTTGAATTTATGTGAAGTTTAAAGGGCAGCATCTTGTTCTCTTCACTGGAAAAGATTTTTTACATTAGTTCCAATAATATCTTGGACCTTCCCAAATCTTGCCCTAAAAGAAGGTAAATTAAGTGCTGATTGAGGAATCATGCAGTTTGCATGATGTATTTTCTTCACACTGTGTTTTTAAAAAAACAAAGCTGTGTCCTTGAAACAGAAGGAAGTTAAGGATAAATCCCTAAAAGCTACTTCCTGGAAAAGAAATATGTGATTGTTTAGTCCTGGGATAGGGTTTGAGATCCTTTGCCCAATTTCTATATCCCTGTATCTTACATACTAGCAAGTAAAACTGATACTAGGGAAGGGAGATAGTTTGACCATGATCAGTTGTTAGGACACCCAACTCCCCAAATGCTCTCTGAATACTCTGTTACTCAGCGTGCATCACCATGTTCAGCTAGGTTCTTTCTTCTTAAAGGCATTATCTTGGACTCTTTCTTTTTTAAATCTCATTACCCTCTGATAGAGCATTCCCACTAAAAAGATATGAGCAACTAGAAGCTTAATTTATGGAGTCCACGATTCTGGCACATAGGAACATGGAGAGGACTCAGATAGAAGAAGGGGGAAGAGTTGAGGTCTGTCCATTCAATGCACATGTTTTCCATAACTTCTGCCAGTGCACTCTCCAAGACGCCCCTGTTGAACACTATGGTCTACATTATACCAACTTGTAATCCTTGATGTTGCTCACAGCATTCACATGAGGGTTGGGTTTCCCCCCTATTTTCTTTTCTTCTTTCCAGAAACTGGTTTGGCTTGAATAACTTAATACAGTGGTTCTTATTAGTTGATTCTTTTATTGTTTAGAAAAATTGGAATCAGTCAACTCATCAAAATAAATAGGGGAAACATATACAAAGAATGCCATTATTGGTGAGAGATTTAGGTCACAGGGTCCCCCATGACTTTTGAGGGGACTCATGACTTCTTAGTGGCAGCAGCAGGGAGACACTACCCCTGAATGGTCATTACAAAGGAACGCGACTACATTGCCCCCTAGTGTCTGAAATGCATAAATGCCAGAAGGGACCTAATTGCTGAAACTCCTTAAACAAAAACGTGCAGCATTTCTTTGAGTAAAGAAGCACTTTAAAAGTTTTCTAGGATCCAAATACTCTTCCCAGGCACAAGCCTTACCAAGACAAGCAAGACATGGTCCTTGTCTTCAAGAAACTCACAGTCACTGAAAGAAACAGACTCTACCCCATCATTTTAATATAATACATGATTGGGACAGGTAAAAATGATACATGTATGCCTTAGACATTTTATTTTTACTTAAAATGCATACATTTAACTAAGATTTTGGTATCTTAGGGCTTCTATCTGTTATGGGTCTTCTGATGGAAGTTCCACAAACTACTTTCATTATATATCTTCAACAATTTCCAGTTTTGAGTTTTATAAAGTTGAGTTAGAAATTACAGGGACTTAAGAAACAATCTGAGAAACAACAGTTTTATCTTGCCTATAGCTAATCCACCAGTACAGTTTTTAGAATCTTATCTTTCCAAAGTATCTTTCTGTTTTTATAGAAAGCAATTCTTTTTACACTCATGTTACTCATTTAAGTCACAACTAATATAGTTACCACACTAACAAGTAACTGACATAAATAGCTGGAGAACAAACACAGTGGATTTCAGCAAACTTCAGCTTAGGTACAGGAGTGTGTGGATGTCTCAGTGCATCTGACTGTTGGACATCCGGTTTGCTGTGGATGTCAATCTTTATTTTCTCCTAGAAGAAATGGAGAGTGTAGACTAAACTGACCAGTCAGTTAAAAGAAAGGGTATTATGGGAGCACAAAGGAGGGACATCCAGTTCCACTTTGAGAGGTGGAAGGGTGAAGACCTATGTCAGGATTTTCTTCGAGAAGAGAATGCCTGACTTGAGACTTGAAAAATTGGTAGGATTTTGCAAGCACTCCCCCTCTTCAGTGTGGATGTTGTGAAAATTTGAAAATTTAAAGGCAGAGAGATGCATGAAATAATATGGTATACTCCAAAAATTATAACCATTTGTCTGGCTGATTTCAGGAGATATAACAAAGAGTGGGGAAGGTTGTAATTGAGAACATGCCCCAGTACAATCAGGCAGCAACATGATTTTTCATGTTCTCTTCTTCATGCTGATTGCAGTGTTAGGTATGTGGCTGGTTTTCACTGTAATTACGGGACACTGACACTTCTTAGGTCCAAGAATAGAAGTCACTGTCTTGAGATGTCCATGGTCTGGTGAGTGAAATGGATATATACTGAAATAATTCCAAGGAAATGTCCAAGGTACTGCAATAAGTGGATGTTTGGAATAATAGGGAAGCTGCCAGAACAAAAACCAGAGGCAATGACTACTGGACAATGAGGAGATTCTTATGTGGGTTGATCTTTAACCTGAGTTTTGAAGGATAAAAAGCAGCCAGACAAGAGGGTCAACTGTCACCTTACTCACTGATGGCTAAGGATGCCTGGGCTGATGTCTCTGCTACTGTAAGGATTTACTTCCTACCCCAATATTCCCATGTCTCCTTTCTCAAGTATCCCAGACTGTCACTAAAGACTCAGAGACAGTCCACAGACAAAAGCCAGTAACAGCCAGACCTTATACCAGCAGCACTGACTGTCGCCCAGGGACTGCCCAGAAAGAAAAGTCCACACTACAAGGCAAAGGTCATTCTCTTCTGCCATTTCTTGGTCACAATACAGGCCAAACTTTTTATCTAGACTTTGGGTTAATTTAAGAAGTATATTTATATATAAAAAAGAAGTATATTTATAACATATCTACATGTTACCTAAAGTAGAAACAATTAGGTATTTATGGAAATTCACTCCACATTTCCACAAACCTCAGTAAAAACAAGAGTTACATTTGTTTAATGTCAGGCACAATTAATTTAGAAGGTGTGAGCAAAGTGACAGAAAACTCGTGTCATGTAGAAGTTTAAATCATTAGAAAAATATCCAATTAAATTTGAATTATGAAATTAGCTATAATTTATTTAATTTATTAGAAATATATCCAACTTAAATTTTGAGTCTAAACTTAACTAGACTCTAAGAATTATATCTTTAGGCTTTTGGGCCACCATCCATCCCGCCATTCCTGGCCCAGAGGAAAGAGCTTTGGGCTGCCTTCTGTCCTGCTGCTCCAGGCCCAGGGGAAGGGGCTTCCTGGCCACCATCCGTCCCGCCACTCCCAGCCCAGAGGAAAGGGCTTTTGGGCCACCATCTGTCCCACTGCTCCTGGCCCAGAGGTAGGGGCTTCTGAGCCGCCATCCCACTGCTCCTGGTCCAGAGGAAGGGGCTTCCTGGCCACCATCCCTACCACCGCTCTCGCCCCCTGTCCCACCTCTCCCAGCTCAGAGGAGGTGAACCACGTAGGCACCAATAGCGCCCCCCCCATTCCCCCAGTCGAAATGAAAAAACACGTAAATAAGTCTCAAAACCAGACTTCCAGATCACCTACAACAACTCCAAAGGGAAATGAGATGGAACACTCTGATACTAAAACAACTGGACCCACTGAATGGGAAACAAAAGGGGATCTGGAAAAAAGGAAATCAGAAATAATTTCTCAGATAACAGGAGAAAGTTGTACTCCTAGTGCAAGACATAATTAATAAATCAAGAGAGGAGCTGAGGAACATGATGGAATCCCAACATAGGAAACAAATGGAAGTGATAAAACAGATGCAAATAGATTTCCAGGAGATGAAAAACTCCATTGAAGGTCTACACAGCGGAATGAGCCAATGTGAGGACAGAATTTCAGATATAGAAGATAAGATTGCAATTAGTGAACAGGAAAAGAAAAATTGCTTCAAAATTATACGGGAATATGAGAAACCAATCCAGCAGCTGCTAGATGATGAAAAGAAGAATAACATAAGACTGATCGGAGTCAATGAAGAAACAGGAGAGCGTGCAGATGACATAAAAACATTCTTCACAGAAGTAATGGCAGAAAACTTCTGAAGCAAGGGAAAAGAACTTGACATACAGATAAGTGAGGCATATAGGACTCCAGCTAGCCTTGATCAAAAAAAAATCTACACATAGGCATATAATTGTTAAGATTCCAGAAATACAACAGAAGAACAAAGTTCTCCAAGCAGTCAGAGAAAAGAAACAAATCACATACAAAGGAAAGCCCATCAGAATCACAGCAGACTTCTCAACACAAACCCTCAAGGCGAGAAGAGCTTGGAGTGACATATTCCAAGCCCTAAAAGAAAACAGCCTCCAACCCAGATTGATGTACGCTGCAAAACTATCTTTCAAAATGGATGGAGAAATAAGATACTTTCATGACAAAGAGCACCTTAGGAACTTCATGAATACCAAACCAGAACTTCAAAGAATTTTACACAATATCCTAGGAACAGACATTGAGGATCACAGCCCCAGGAAGCAAAGCAGAATGAACCCAACTGGCATGACAAGAAATTAAATGTAAAGGGGGAGAACCCAACAAAAAGAAGAAGTCATGGCAATGACAAGTCAATACGTTTCAGTTATAACCATCAACGTTAATGGTCTCAATTCACCAATCAAAACAAAAAGACTGGCAGAATGGGTCAAGAAGCAAAATCCAACGATATGCTGCATACAAGAAACACACTTAACTCAAAGGGAAACTCATACACTGAAAGTTAAAGGGTAGAAAACAATACTCCATGTGATGGGAACCTGAAAAAAAGCAGGAGTAGCTATCCTCTTGGCAGATCAAGTAGATTTCAAACCAACACTAATGAAGAGAGATGAAGAAGGACACTACATTCTTGTAAAGGGAAGAATCCAAGAGGAAGAGATGACAATCATAATATCTATGCCCCAAACACTAGTGCACCCAACTATATAAAACAAATACTAACAGACATGAAAAGTCATATATGTACTGATACAATTGTAGTGGGGGACCTCGACACCCCACTGTCACAAATAGATAGATCAACTAGACTAAAAATAAGTAATGAAATGCTAGAACTCAATCGAACTCTTGAACAAATGAACTTAACAGATGTTTACAGAGTCTTCCACCCCACAAAATCAGAATACACATTCTTCTCAGCTGCACATGGATCATTCTCCAAAATAGACCACATACTCACACATAGAACATGTTTAAGTAAGTGCAAAGGAATTGAAGTTATCCCCTGTATATTATCAGACCATAGTGAGATGAAATTGGAGATCCATAGCAAAAGAAACTCAAAAAATTTCATAAACACGTGGAAATTGAACAACACACTTCTGAATAACCAATGGGTCACAGAGGAAATTAAAGAAGAAATCAGACAGTTCCTTCAATTAAATGACAATCATAATACAACGTATCAGAATCTGTGGGACACAATGAAAGCAGTCTTACAAGGGAAATTCATAGCAGTGAATATGCATATTAGGAAAACAGAATGAGCCTAATTAAATAACCTGATGCTGAACCTCAAGCTTTTAGAAAAAGAAGAGCAGGACAACCCAAAACTCATACAAGGGAGGAAATTATAAAGATCACAGGAGAAATCAATGCAATGGAGACTAAGAGAATAATACAAAAAATAAATGAAGCCAAGAGTTGGCTTTTCAAAAGAATCAATAAAATTGGCAAACCCTTAGCCAACCTTATCAGAAAAAGGAAGGAAAAGGCCCAAATCCATGCAATTAGGAATGAAAAGGGTGAAATTACAATAGACCCAGCAGAAATCCAGAGGATCATCAATACCTACTTCCAGAACCTATACGCAAATAAGATGGACAACACAGAAGAAATGGACAGATTCCTAGATTCATATGAATTACCAAAGTTGAACGAAGAAGACCTAAAAATTCTAAACAACCCAATATCAACCAATGAAATTGAAAACTTATAAACTAAGAAAAGCCTGGGCTCTGATGGCTTCACTGCTGAATTCTACAAGACATTTAGAGAGGAACTGCTGCCACTACTGTTTAAACTCTTCAGTGAAATTGAAAGAGAAGCAATACTCCCAAATTCATTCCTGGAAGGAAGCATCACCTTGATCTCCAAAGCAGAGAAAGACCCAACTGAAAAGGAGAACTATAGGCCAATCTCACTAATGAACATAGATGCAAAAATCCTTCATAAGATACTGGCAAACAGAATGCAGAAGATCATCAAGAAGATCATACATCCTGATCAAGTGGGATTCATCCCAGGGATGCAGGGATGGTCCAACATATGCAAATCAATCAATGTAATACACTATATCAATAGAGCCAAGGACAAAAACCATATGATTATCTCCATAGACGCAAAAAAGGCATTTGACAAAATACAACATGAATTTATGATAAAAACCCTACAAAAATTGGAATAGATGGTCTCTACCTCAAACTGATAAAAGGCATCTATGAAAAACCAACAGCCAATATCATACTAAATGGTCAAAAACTGAAATCCTTCACACTAAAATCAGGAACAAGACAAGGATGTCCACTATCACCACTCCTATTCAACACAGTTTTGGAAACATTAGCCACAGCAATTAGACAAGAGAAAGAAATTAAAGGAATAAAGATAGGAAATGAAGAAGTCAAATTGTCATTATTTGCAGACAGCATGATACTCTATAGAGAAGACCCCAAGAACTCCACCAAAAGTCTTCTAGACCTAATAATCAAATTCAGTCAAGTAGCTGGTTACAGGGTCAACACACAAAAATCAATAGCTTTCCTCCACATGAACAACAGACTCACTGAGACAGAAATAGGGCAAACAATTCCTTTCACAATAGCATCCAAAAAACTGAAATACCTAGGAATCAACCTAACGAAAGAAATCAAAGACCTCTTCCTGAAAACTATGGCACTCTGAAAAGAGAGATTGAAGATGATATCAGAAAATGGACAGAGATCCCCTGCTCCTGGGTAGGAAGGATTAATACAGTGAAAATGGCCATACTTCCAAAACTGCTATATAGATTCAATGCAATCCCAATTGAAATCCCAGCAGCATACTTCATGGACCCTGAGAAAACAACCCAAAAATTCATTTGGAACAAGAAGAGCCCCAGAATAGCAAACGCAATTCTAGGCAATAGAGACATGGCAGGGGGTATCACAATCCCCAACTTGAAACTATATTACAAAGCTACTGTGATAAAAACAGCATGGTACTGGCAAAGAAACAGACCTGAGGACCAGAGGAACAGATTAGAAGATGCAGAAACAACGCCAGACACACTCAGCTACCTCATCTTTGACAAAGGACCAAACACCCTCACTGGAGGAAAGATAGCCTCTTTAATAAATGGTGCTGGAAAAATTGGGTTTCAACTTGCCAAAGACTAAAACTAGACCTATATCTCTCACCATGCACTAAACTAAAATCAAAATGGATTAAAGACCTAAATATTAAAACAGAAATGGTGAACCAGCTGGAACAGAGGTTAGGTAGAACTCTTGAAGACATTGGTGTAGGAAAAGATTTTATGAACAAAACCTCAGTTGCCCATGAACTAGCACAAACAGTCAACAAGTGAGATCTCTTCTTACTAAAAAGCTTCTGCACAGCAAGAGAAACCACCAGCAGTGTGAAGAGACAACCCACAATGTGGGAAAAAGTTTTCACCAGCTGTTCCTTGGACAAAGGTCTACTATCTAGAATCTATGAAGAACTTTTAAAAATCAGACCTCCCAAATTTAAAGACCCAATCCAAAAATGGGCATCTGAAATGAACAGACATTTCTCAGACAAAGAAGTAGAAATAGCAAATAAATACATGAAAAAAATGTTCAACATCACTGGTCATTCGAGAGATGCAAATGAAAACAATGCTGAGATTTCACCTCACTCCAGAAAGAATGGCTGCTATCATGAAATCAACCAATAACAAATGCTGGCAGGGCTGTGGGGAAAGAGGAACCCTGCTCCACTGCTGGTGGGAGTGTAGACTGGTGTGACCACTGTGGAAATTAGTATGGAGATACCTCAAAGAACTAGGCCTGGAAGTCCCATTTGACCCTGCTATTACCCTGCTGGGGATCTTCCCCAAAGAATTAAAAGAATCATACCACAGTGATATATGTGCACCCATGTTCATAGCAGCACAGTTTGTGATAGCTAAAACTTGGAAACAGCCCCAATGCCCATCAACTGGAGACTGGATAAAGAAAATGTGGTTTTTAAAATAAAATGGAGTACTACTCAGCCATAAAAAATGAGAAATTAGAGGCATTTATAGCTAAGTGGATGCACATTGAGACGATACTCTTAAGTGAAATAAATAGGGCACACATGTATAAATACCAAATAGTTTCTCTGGTGTGAGAAACTGAAAGTGTAAATAAGGACTAAAATGTATAATAGGTAATGTGAAATAGGAAGAAAAGGGACAAAGGGGAAGGAAGTGAGAGGGGTAGGGGAAAGGATAGAATGGAATTTAATTAATATGAGAAAATGGAAAAATAGGAACAAAATCTTTGTAAATAGGGAAGGGAGGGCTGGGCAAGAGTGAAAAATAAGAACCAAGAGAGATTATGTAAAGGTGCAAATTTCCAATGATGAATGTCATTATATTGTATACCTAAAATGTACCAATAATTAGAATGAATAATCGAAATGCAAAATAGGAAGAAAAGGTCCAAAGGGGTAGGGGTAGTGGGAGGGGCAGGGGAAAGGAAAGAAGGGAAAGGAAAAATGATGAGAAATGGGAAAAATGGAAATAAAGTCTTTGTAAATAGGGAAGGGTGGAGGGGGTGAAGGGAGGGCTAGGAATGGGGAAAATATAAGAATCAAGATGCATCATGTAAAGGTACAAGTTCCCAATGAGAAATGTAATTGTGTCGTATACCTAAAATGTACCAATACAAGAATTTAAGAAAAAAAAAAGAATTATATCTTTGTATGTTTGGTTGGTTTTTGGATTTTTGAAACAGAGTCTCACTTTATAATTCAGGCTGGTTTTGGTTTCACTATGTAGCTCAAGCTGGCCTGGAACTTGCATTGATCCTCCTGCCTCAGCCTCCCAAGTTCTGGTATGCACCATCACAACTGGCTCAAGAATTATATTTTAAAAGAAGGAAGGGAGGAAGGAAGGGAAGAAGAAAATAATGAAGGAAAATTGAAAGGAAAGAGAACAGGAGAAAAAGACGGAAAGATAAAAATTGTGATATTTGACCTAAAATTGTGCAAATATTAAACATAATATTTGGAAAGGTTAGTTCTTTAAATGTTTCTTTAGTTATGGAAAAACAGAAATTTTAACATACGTATTTTGTGCTTTGTTTTCTGGTGTAAGTGAGAGATGTGAAATAATAAATCTAATATGATTATTAGGGAATACTGTAGACGCTAGATGGTTAATTACAGATATTGGATGGTTAATTTGTAAAGAATTAGAATGGACAGTGTTGATCCTAGTCTAGTTTATTAGTGAGCCCTAAACCTTCTCGAAGGATTTTATAAATTTAGGCAGTCACATCATAGAAATACACTATCTATTTTAAAATAAAAATATAAACTCTTACTGGTCAACAGAGTATGAGCCTTTGGCTTCCTGACAATATTATAAGAGAGTTTAAGTAAACTCTATACATTTTCTGAAACAGTAATGGTTCTATATTTGCTACTGTTTTTCAATGTTACTGTTTTTCAGCTGTTACAGTGAAGAATAAAATTTATATTCATTTAAAATATTATCTAATTAATTTCCTGATTTTCATATAATATTTTCATCATCAAATTCTAAAAATCCAACTATATTCATAGGGATTTTAGTCTCTAGAAATTGAGTACTGTTGACTATTAAATAGAAACATAAATAAAGTATTGCCCAAAATTGTTGTAAGCACTGCTAAAACAAACTTAGGCTCAAACCTTGAAATTCCTCATTCTTAAAATCCTATGTTGTCTTCATTTAAAAACACAGACACACACATATCTTTTCTTTCTTTTATTCACTTTTAGTTTAGAAAGACAGTTCTCTTTTGGACAGGGGAAATTCTTTGAGGCCCCAGAGGTTCTCAAATTTTTTTATGTAATTATCAGAGGAATCATGTGCCATGCTAATTAAATCAAAACCTGGGGTGGGGGCCTGGGCATCAGGAATTTTTAAATTCTCTTTAAGAGAATCTTTGGTTATCAGAAGTCAAGTGGATCAAGTCACTTTCAGCGGTTACTAGCCTACAGAGTGCTGCCCCAACCTGGCCACCAGGTTTCTCATCCAGCACATGGAGGGTGGCATACAGAATCCGCAATACTAACAAGTGACCAGGGGTTTTGTTATGCTGCAGATCACCGCCATAGATACAGGCCCTCAAACTCACCCACATGTTTAAATTTTTTCAGTATATTTAGAAAATTACTAGAGTAGAAAGAGATAGAATATATTTGTTGGGGAGACAACCTTGGATACTATTCTCATAATTCATTTCTCACATTTCACAGTGGTGAAACATTTAACAGAGTTACAGGAAAGGAAATTAACAAGTTCCCAGCTTTCACTAGTCAATGCAATCAGGTGGGAAGCTTTTTAAAAAAATGTCTGCTGCTTGGGTTTCTTTCTACACCCCCTCACCATGTGAATGTATGGGCCAGAGACCTGCCGCAGAATCTGTCACAACCTCAGCTCAGATACTGTGCAGCCCAGTGGGGAGCCAGAAGCTAGCTCACCTGTTCTCTAACTTCAGCATGCACAGAAATCCCTTGGAGTGCTTGTAAAAACTCATATTCCTGACTCACCCTGGAATTCCTCTGCAAGCTCACTTTGTTCTAATTCCAGGCTATTAGTTAGGCTGGCTGCTTTTTCTCCAAATGCTTTGTTTCATTTGAGTTCTTTCTTTTCTCTAAGGACTTTAAGTTAGGACAACAAAGCCAGAAGACTCTAGCTATATTTTCTATTTTCCAGCCTGAGCCCAGATTGGTCTTGCTGGAATGGTAGAGGGTATAAGATAAGGAAATAGTAAGTACAAATAACAGCTAACACTTACAAAATATTATCATACCATACTAGTTACTTCTAACATTACTCATTGAGTAATAAATCCATTCTTCTCTTGGTTTATGGTGCTTCCTCTATGATGTACAATGTTAGCTGTTGGGGTCACTCCTAGGAATCATTGAATTGCTATGATCCTCATTATTACCTACCATGAAGCCCATGTAAGAAGCAGTTTGATTTTATTATCTGGAATTTTTTTGCCCATTTGCCCTTCTAGACTAATTACTGAATTATTTTACTAAGCCCCCTGCCCTGCTTTCCAAAATTGTATAGGACTCCTGATCAAAAATGTTAAATAAATTATACATTAATTTGGGAAGAATTGATAAAGAGATCAAGTTTCCTCTCTGCAACAAAGTCTTTAGTCAGGTTTCTTAGGTCTCATACTCACACTAAAATGATTCCTATGGAATTATGCATGGAGTTTCCTACACTACTCTCCTATTATTTTTGCTTTAGAGAAATGCAATAGATTTTAAAATGGTTATCTTATATTTGGATACTCTGCTAAACTTCATTAGTAAAATAGTAAAACTATATTCCCTTTTCCCTTACATACATAATTCAGATCAAACATTGAAAACCATTGACCTGGAGAGTGGGAACAGAGGCTGGTGGAGGAAGGGGTTGGGTTGTTTCCAAGAGTGGCCCATGGGGACTGCAAAATGACCTCCTAACTGAAAAATGACCTCCCACAAGCTTTCTGCGGGATGACACAGAGTGGGCCGGCTCTGTTAAAGAGTTGTATACATGACATACCAAAAGATTTCTAGGCTTGGATGCTGAAGACCTACATTTATATCTGTGTGTCTCATAATAGCTCCCTTCTTTTGTTCCTTAGGCGTAGACAGGTAGCCAGGTTGAACACAGCATAGGGCAGCCCCAGGACCAGTTCCAGTCCTTTTCCAGGATTTCTCTGTTGGAGCTATGAAAATAACTCTTCTCAGGCAGTGCCCAACACTATATCTAAGATCAGAGATGCCAGTGGGCACAGCACTTCTCATGTAGAAAACTCTCAGAATAATAAAAAGTTAGGGGAGCTACTCATGACAAATACCTGTTCCCTGCCTCAAACTTCTTAGAAAAACCCTCTTCCTAAGGCCCTTCTTGCAATTCTATGACATGACCAATTACAATCCTGTAAATACCTCTTATTTTGACTAAAATAATTTGAGTCAGATGACTTCTTTGGGACTGATGCATGATCACTACCTTTTTGGACCAATGTGAAACTGCATGAAAGGATGTGCTGAAGTTCCAAGCACAGTGCTGAGCAATAATGCTTAATACATTAAAGAACTGAACTGAATCAAAAGTGGTAATCTAGAACTGCCTCTACATGTATGACAATTCAGAGCTTCAAGGTGGATGGGAAACTTTTTTATAAGCTCTCAATTTAGTTCACATTTTTAAAGGTCTAAAATAGAAATGACTTGAATCTTCTCCCAAATTTGAGGACACTCCAATATATAAATGCAGTGACATTTTCAGGTTATCGCAAAGTAGCTTTCAGTTAACTTCAGAGGAACTCCGCCTAAAAGTAGGAGAAACATTTCCTTCAGGTAGGTAACACATTCCTGTGGTTGAAGGTGTCCCCTTCCACTCTCCCATTCCAAGAAGGAGAAGAGCAGCCTTGTCACAGGACGCACAAAGTCGCCACCGAGGTAAGTCTGCACAAGTAAGTCCTACTAAACACTTTCTTCAGTAGTTTTCCCCACATATTTACCTACTCACAGTTTCCCACTCCGAGAAGCCCAAACCTCTTTTCCCTTGTTTTCACTTCTCCACAATTTATCACCATTTGTTAAAATGACATATAAGCTCATATAAGGCCTAACTGCTGTGTGAGTTTTCACTTCTTTTCTTGTGTATGTAGAATAAACTTTTTAATCTTACAATCTGTGTTTTGTTATTTTAATTCCCAGGCCCAAGCCACTAAATGTAAGATGGTAAAGGGTAAGTTTTTTCCCTCCCCTACATCTTGCTCCCTGCTCACATCTCCCAGCACCACCAAACTTCAGTTCTTTTCTCACCATATGTAGGCGCTTTGCACAAGCGAGGAGATGTCCTTTCAAGATTGGGTTTAAAAAAGACTGAGACTGACTGCCATCACCTTCACTCTCCCAAGCTGTATCTGGCTTCCTCTAAGGAAGCCAGTGGCCAGGTCCTGAGCTCCTGGGAAGGAACTGATGTCTGCAGCCAATAGCCAAGGATGAGCTGAGGCTTGTCAACCACCACAAGAACAAGCTTGGAAGTCCAGCTCCCCTCCGAAATCACACACACTGTCACCAGGATGAGGCATCTGATCCCTCAACCTGGCTGACACCTGGATTGCACCTTGTGAGAGATCTTGAGGCAAGATTATTCTGCTAAGCAATGCCTGAAATCCTGACCTAGAGATACTGTAAGATTATAAATATTGTTAAAAGCACTGTTTCAAATGCAGCTATAGATAACTGATATACTTTACAGCAAACTAAATAGAATGTTGTTCCCTCCATTTCACAACTTTCCAAGGTTTGCCTTTCCCTGTGTATAAAGGGGCTCAGCTGTGATTCAGTCATGTTTGTGCTCTCAGCTTCACTCTACCTGCCATCTCTGAGTAGCCTGAAACTGAGATTATTTCAGTTCCTGTAAAGGGTCCTGATGTGGTCCCTTCTACTCCCCTCAGGACAATCTAGTAACCATTAGCAATAGATTAGATTTTGTACTACCTCAAGTCCATTAAATGGCCAATCAGAATGTCTCTTTTGCCTCTTAGGCAAGCTATTATCTCAGTTCTTGCTATACCTGTATTCCTTCCAGTTTTATTTGCTTAGAAGGACAGTCAGTCTTTACAAAGTTTAGAATGGAAACATAGAGGATGTTTCTCTTTTTGGAAGAAATTCTGAGTTATGAACCAATATCGTTTCCACATTTGTAAGTACCATTAAACAGTAATATTTCAAACTTGAAGCATAAACAACTGTGTTATCCTATATTTAGTGTAAGTAAACTTTATAGAGTAAAAAGAAGGGCTAGAGTACTTGTAGGAGTCATCATTCTGTCCTGAAGTGTTACTTCACTGTGAAGAACCAAGAGGTCTCTGTGTGATGAAATTCTAGGTCTCTTATCTAAGTCAATTATCAAATGCTTCCATCTGTACTTAGTACCTACATCTATGTTCATGTTGGTAGTGAAATTTCTGTCCATATTAAAATGAGTCAGCCAAGTTGAAATTTTTATTTGAGCAGAATTGAAAATAAAATGCTGATAAGTTGAACATACCTGTACTTGTATCTCAAAAAACCCCCACACATTTTTGTGGAATAGGAATGAAAATTTTAATATCTAAGCCTTAAAAATAGATTCTAATGGAAGCAACTATTTTAATTCATTTGCCCCATTATAAGATCAGTGATATTGGGCCAGGGATTTAGCTCAGTGGTGCCACCGCCTGCCTCACAAGATCAGCGGTATTAATTTATTGATCACACGAGAGACAAACATTCCCCCAAATAATGGAAGTATGAGGGCATTTCAGACTGATACATAGTTGCTTTTCAAATAAACTTGGAAAAAATGTCTATGAGATTCTATACACTTTTCCTTGCCTAAAAAAATGATTCTCAAATTTAGCCTTACTTATCCATTCCATTCCTTGATCCATTTGGCATGGACATCTTTCTTAGAATTCTACTAAGAAAGTACCAGTTTAACTCATCTGTGTTCTAATGCTCCAGTTCTTTTACAAACACAAATTCCCAAGGTGGTGCAACTGGTGACATTGAGTTGAGATATTTGTTCTTCTAGGCCCAATGCATATTTGGCTAAGGGGAGACAATAAAGTAATGCAAATACCACTGGACACTATTATAAGTGCTTTACATATGTTCACTAATTTAACAACTATGAAGTGGATGATATTACTTTTCCATTTTATAGAGGAGGAAATGAGACCCAAAGAGGTTAAGTGACTAAGTAAATGACAGAGCCAAGATTCAAACACAGAGATTCTGGCTCCACATTTGTAACTGATATGCAAGTGACCTATCCTGTGCTTGTGCATGCAATATTTTAAAAATCTTATGAAACAGAATAAAATGCCATCAACCTGGAGTAATTTGTAGAAATGTCATTCTGCATAAATGAAAAGATGAGTTTAAATGGTTGTAGAGAATGTAACATTTTAAATATGTTTAATTATTTAAAATAAATTATTTAATTTTTTATATACCTCCAACAACAGTTGCTTACTTTCAGGTCCCACACCAAGTTTCCAAATAGCCTGCTAGGAAGGAGCATAAATTTTATGTATAATCATTTAAGGAATGGCCAAGCTGTTTCACAAAGTGGTTTTATCATTTTACAATCATATTGGCAATATATGAGGGTTCTAATTTCTCCACATCTTCACTTGTTATTGTCTGCCTTTTTAAATTATAATCATGTGAAGTGGAAGCTCATGGTTTTTCTTTGCATTTCCCTGGCTATTGATGTTCGCCATTTATGTAACTTCTTTGGAAAACATCCAATCTGTCACTCACTTCTTACCTTCTTCAGTTTCTTTTCTCACAGGGAAAGCTATTTCAATGCAACTTGCCATCACTGTCTTCATCACTGACTTGTTACAATTCATAACTCCAGAAAATAGTGAAAATGGCTTTATAAAGCACATGAATCAGCCAGTGATTATTTGCATTATTAGAGTCTTCATTTTAATAGAGTGTTCAAGACTTCAGTAAGGACTCAGAGAATTCAAAGTCCATTGCAAATGAATTTGGCTTAGGTTTAATAGACTTTATTTATTCAAAAGCACCATTTAAACTTCAAGGTACTATTCCCAGGCCTATAACTCAGGAAGAGGACCAGTGACAGAATATCAGATAAAGACTTCAGACTAGAAAAATTAATGATATAAGATGGTCACATGGCGTTCCTCAAAGCTTTTCAAAACCCCAAAAGATTAATAGACCATCACAGTTTGCCTGGGCCTGTCCTCATTTTTAAACTGAAAGTCCTGGGGATTCCTTAGATCTGGGTAAGCCAATCCATTAGTCATACCAGTGTCATATCATGCTCTCAGTAATGTAGGTGAGAGAGTTATAAACAAGGATGCAGTTAAGCATGCTGGTTTTGCATTTAGGCCTGCTGACAGCACGAGTTTGCATTCTAGCCCTGCCATTTATTTATTGGCTTGTGAATCTTGGATTGCTATTACACCATTGAGAGCTTCAGGCAAGTTCAGGTGGGGTTCATATCTGAGTGGATTAAGTTCAGAGGTCAGTTTGTAAAGATGAAATTCATACAGTCAACAGTAACTCTGAAAATCCCTCAAATACAAAACCAAGTAGAGTTCCAAGTACATTGGTGTGAGCAATGCTGAAGATAATTATTGTCGTGGAATTTCTTACTTTCATATATGACCACTCTTATACCATCACTAGGAACAAAAGTTTTACTTTTTGGGTAAATCCTTGCAGTCACTTGCTCAGTCTTTGCAAAGGTTTCAACCAACAAGCATTGCTGGTTTCAGCAAGGACTGCACCCACTGCTTGTCACATCCTCATTAGATGGACTTGTGGAACATTCCCCATGTTATATGAATTCCTTTTTGCTTTTTGCTATGTACTCTCAGTACTTACAATGTAAATATGTATAGGCTATGATTCCACTATGAAGTATATAAACCACCTAGCAGAGGGCTGAGTAAGCGCTCAGAAGAGAGACTCTTAAGACATGTCTCAAAAGAATGTTAAAGAAAAAAAAGAATGTCAAAGCCCCCAAATCTAAGCTGCTTTCATGACTGAAGTGGTAGCTTCCAAACTTCCCCTCCTGAGAAAAGAACGGCATCCCCCACACTGGTTCCCAATCCATTTGATGGCTCCCACAACCACTGTTCTAGAGGTTTTCCTAGGTCTGTCCCACTGAGTCTGTCACTTATTATACAAACCATGATTGTCATGTTTGTGGCCAGCTGGGTACCTAGGAGAACAGTTCAGTAAAACCCGCTTGGATCCAGAGCTTTGGGGTCTGGCCTGGCTAGTAGGAAGTTTCCAGGACTTGTATTTGATGATGAAAGGCAAGAATATAAACCTCTTCCCCTTACCATCCAACAAGAATAGAAATAGAATGTGAGGGCAGATGCCCATTTTCCAGGAAAACTGGCAGAAGTTATGGCAAATGGGACCTCTGCCCTCATATCTTATTTTATGACTTTTATTTTTATTTTTGTTTACTTTTTCTTGTGTGGGGTACTGGGGATCGAACTCAGGACCTTGCACTTGCCAGGCAGGTGCGGTATTTTTGTTTACTCTTTGGAAAGTTCCTCTGGGATGTCTTTTACTAGAAGGCAAATACTGTGTATGCCAAACCAGAAAGTCTTTTTTTATGAAGTAGCAAAAGACCAGTTAGATGTCCATTAGTAGAGGAATGATTAAGATAATTGTGGTATATCCTTATATCACAGAGTATGATACAGTCATTAAAAAGAACAAAATAGAGCTACTTCTAATATGAGACAGTCTCTGAGACATACAGCAAATGAGAAAAGCAAAGTGCATGGCAGGTACATTGATCTTATCACTTGTGTAAAGGGAAAAGGAAGATATAGAGATAAGTACATATGCTTATATTTGTTTTGCATATCTCTAGAAGGAAACATGATGGAAGACATACTCTTTTGGACTGTTCAAATTTTTCTATGTGCTTTTACTAAGTTTTCAAAGTAATAATATGGAAGTCCAACCATATGTAAACTAAAGAACCTACATCTCAGCTATATCTCACACAGCTGTAGAGTGGTGAATAATAGAATTCCCACTGCTCTTTTCTGGCAAAAGAGTTTTGTAATCACTAAAGTAATCCATATTTGAGTTGGACCACTTCCTACATACTATAGAAAGAACTGTTCCAATAGTCATTCAAGCACAAAGTATAAATTAGCTAATGACAGTGACTGGACTGGAACAGACAGGTACAATGGTCATGCTCATTTGTGTTAGCATAAAAGAAATTCTCACTTGTTTTGGAAAATGAATGTGTAAAAGGATGGGAGAGAAAAATGACTTTGTAAAAATAAATTCAGATTTCTATGAATAACTACGTTAAGCCAGTTATTTGAAAAACAGTGAGAGCCAGAATTTATAATCATAGAAAATGTGAATCAGGATAGAATCTGAAGCAGTCACAAAAAGAACAAAATAGAGCTTCTTGTTCTCATATGGGAGTTTCTGAGAGATACAGCACATGAGAAAAACAATGTGCATGACAGGTAATCGGAACTGAGTAAAGTTAAAGTTTCTCCACAAGGGGAAAGTGACAGTTTTCACTGGCCCTTGATCCATTCTACATGTGTTACCAAGTCCTTGCCCGATTGATGACAGACACAGGTAAGGTGCTTGGAGTACAAATGGAAGTATAGTTGTTGAATATATTTCTTATGTATTGTAAACATAAAATTTAAAAATATATAAAAAAGAAAATAATAAAGAAGTATAGCTGTCATTTTTCTATTAAAATTTTCATTATTTTATTAGTGCATTTTAAAAAAATTAATTTTATTGGTACATTTTAGGTATACAATATAATGACATTCATCACTGGGAATTTGCACCTTTACATAATCACTCTTGGTACTTATTTTTCCCCCATTCCCCTGCCTTCCCTTCAACCTCTCCATCCATCCCTATTTACAGAGACTTTGTTTCCATTTTTCCATTTTCTCACATTAATTCGATTCCCTTCTTTCCTTTCCCCCACGCCTCACACTTCCCCTTCCCCTTTGCCCCTTTTCTTCCTATTTCACATTATCTATTATACCTTCTAGCCCTTATTTACACTTTCAGCTTCTCACACCAGAGAAACTATTCGGTATTCACACATGTGTGTCCTATTTATTTCACTTAAGAGTATCACCTCAATGTGCATCCATTTAGCTATAAAAGTCTCTAATTTCTCTCTCTCTCTCTTTTTATTTTTTTTGGTACCAGGGATCGAACTTGGTCCTTGCGCTTGCGCAGCAGGCGGTGAAACCAGTGAGCTAAATCCCCGGCCCAAATTTCTCATTTTTTATGGCTAAATAGTACTCCATTTTATTTTTAAAAACCCCCCACATTTTCTTTATCCAGTCTCCAGTTGATGGGCAATTGAGCTGTTTCCAAGCTTTAGCTGTCACAAATTGTTCTGCTATGAACATGGGTGCACATGTGTATGATTCTTTTAAATCTTTTGGGAAGATACCCAGCAGGGGAATAGCTGGGTCAAATGGGACTTCCAGGCCTAGTTCTTTGAGGTATCTCCATGCTGATTTCCACAGTGGTCACACCAGTCTACACTCCCACCAGCGGTGGAGCAGTGTTCCTCTTTCCTCACAGCCCTGCCAGCATTTGTTATTGGTTGATTTCATGATAGCAGCCATTCTTTCTGGAGTGAGGTGAAATCTCAGCATTGTTTTCATTTGCATCTCTCGAATGACCAGTGATGTTGAACATTTTTTTCATGTATTTATTTGCTATTTCTACTTCTTTGTCTGAGAAATGTCTGTTCATTTCAGATGCCCATTTTTGGATTGGGTCTTTAAATTTGGGAGGTCTGATTTTTAAAAGTTCTTCATAGATTCTAGATAGTAGACCTTTGTCCGAGGAACAGCTGGTGAAAACTTTTTCCCACATTGTGGGTTGTCTCTTCACACTGCTGGTGGTTTCTCTTGCTGTGCAGAAGCTTTTTAGTAAGAAGAGATCTCACTTGTTGACTGTTTGTGCTAGTTCATGGGCAACTGAGGTTTTGTTCATAAAATCTTTTCCTACACCAATGTCTTCAAGAGTTCTACCTAACCTCTGTTCCAGCTGGTTCACCATTTCTGTTTTAATATTTAGGTCTTTAATCCATTTTGATTTTAGTTTAGTGCATGGTGAGAGATATAGGTCTAGTTTTAGTCTTTGGCAAGTTGAAACCCAATTTTTCCAGCACCATTTATTAAAGAGGCTATCTTTCCTCCAGTGAGGGTGTTTGGTCCTTTGTCAAAGATGAGGTAGCTGAGTGTGTCTGGCGTTGTTTCTGCATCTTCTAATCTGTTCCTCTGGTCCTCAGGTCTGTTTCTTTGCCAGTACCATGCTGTTTTTATCACAGTAGCTTTGTAATATAGTTTCAAGTTGGGGATTGTGATACCCCCTGCCATGTCTCTATTGCCTAGAATTGCGTTTGCTATTCTGGGGCTCTTCTTGTTCCAAATGAATTTTTGGGTTGTTTTCTCAGGGTCCATGAAGTATGCTGCTGGGATTTCAATTGGGATTGCATTGAATCTATATAGCAGTTTTGGAAGTATGGCCATTTTCACTGTATTAATCCTTCCTACCCAGGAGCAGGGGATCTCTGTCCATTTTCTGATATCATCTTCAATCTCTCTTTTCAGAGTGCCATAGTTTTCAGAGAAGAGGTCTTTGATTTCTTTCGTTAGGTTGATTCCTAGGTATTTCAGTTTTTTGGATGCTATTGTGAAAGGAATTGTTTGCCCTATTTCTGTCTCAGTGAGTCTGTTGTTCATGTGGAGGAAAGCTATTGATTTTTGTGTGTTGACCTTGTATCCAGCTACTTTACTGAATTTGATTATTAGGCCTAGAAGACTTTTGGTGGAGTTCTTGGGGTCTTCTCTATAGAGTATCATGCTGTCTGCAAATAATGACAATTTGACTTCTTCATTTCCTATCTTTATTCCTTTAATTTCTTTCTCTTGTCTAATTGCTGTGGCTAATGTTTCCAAAACTGTGTTGAATAGGAGTGGTGATAGTGGACATCCTTGTCTTGTTCCTGATTTTAGTGTGAAGGATTTCAGTTTTTGACCATTTAGTATGATATTGGCTGTTGGTTTTTCATAGATGGCTTTTATCAGTTTGAGGTAGAGACCATCTATTCCAATTTTTGTAGGGTTTTTATCATAAATGCATGTTGGAGGGGATTTAGCTCAGTGGTTCCACCACCTGCCTCATAACTGCAAGGTCCCGAGTTCAATCCTTGGTATCAAAAATAAATGTGTGTTGGATTTTGACAAATGCTTTTTCTTCATCTATTGAGATGATCGTATAGTTTTTGTCCTTGGATGTATTGATATAGTGTGTTATATTAATTTATTTGCATATGTTGGACCATCCCTGCATCCCTGAGATGATTCCCACTTGGTCAGGGTGTATGATCTTCCTGATGATCTTCTGCATTCTATTTGCCAGTATCTTATTGAGGATTTTTGCATCTATGTTCATTAGTGAGATTGGCCTATTGTTCTCTTTTCGGTTGGATCTTTCTCTGCTTTGGGGATCAAAGTGATGCTTGCGTCTAGGAATGATTTCAGGAGTATTGCTTGCCTTTCAATTTCATTGAAGAGTTTAAACAATATTGGCAGTAATTCCTCTCTAAATATGTTGTAGAATTCAGCACTGAAGCCATCAGGACCTAGGCTTTTCTTAGTTGGTAAGGTTTTGTTTTTTTTTTTGGTACCGGGAATCGAACTCGGGACCTTGCGCTTGCACCACAGGCACCAGAACCACTGAGCTAAATCCCCAGCCCTAGTTGGTAAGTTTTTAATAACATTTTCAATTTCATTGATTGATATTGGGTTGTTTAGAATTTTTAGGTCTTCTTTGTTCAACTTTGGTAATTCATAGTTATCTAGGAATCTGTCCATTTCTTTTGTATTTTCCATCTTATTGGCATATAGTTTCTGGAAGTAGGTATTGATGATCCTCTGGATTTCTGCTGGGGCTGTTGTAATTTCATCCCTTTTTTTCCTAATTGCATGGATTTGGGCCTTTTCCTTCCTTTTTCTGATAAGGTTGGCTAAGGGTTTGTCAATTTTGTTGATTCTTTCAAAGAAACAACTCTTCCTTAATTGAATTTTTGTATCATTCCCTTAGTCTCCAGTGCATTGATTTCTGCTTTGATCTTTATAATTTCCTCTCTTGCATGAGCTTTGGGGTTGTCCAGCTCTTCTTTTTCTAGAAGCTTGAGGTTCAGCATCAGGTTAATTGGGCTCACTGTGTTTTCCTAATATGAATATTCACTGCTATGAATTTCCCTCATAAGACTGCTTTCACTGTGTCCCATAGATTGCGATATTTTGTATTGTGATTGTCATTTAATTGAAGGAACTGTCTGATTTCTTCTTTAATTTCCTCTGTGACCCATTGGTTATTCAGAAGTGTGTTGTTCAATTTCCATGTGTTTATGAAATTCTTGTGGTTTCTTTTGCTATTGATCTCCAATTTCATTGCACTATGGTCTCATAATATGCAGGGGATAACTTCAATTTCTTTGCGTTTACTTAAACATTTTCTATGAGAGAGTGTATGGTCTATTTTGGAGAATGAACCATGTGCAGCTGAAAAGAATGTGAAAAGAATTCTGATTTTGTGGGGTGGAAGACTCTGTAAACATCTTTTAAATTCATTTGTTCAAGAGTTTGATTGAGTTCTAGTATTTCTTTACTTATTTTTTGTCTAGTTGATCAATCTATTGGTGACAATGGGGTATTGCGGTCCCCCACTATTATTGTATTAGTGCTTATTTGATTTTCATGTCTGTTAATATTTGTTTTATATAGTTGGGTGCAGTAGTGTTTGGTGCATATATATATATATATTTTTTGGATTGCATTTCAGTAATTTTATTGAAAGGTATATCTCTTAGTACCAAAGGTAGTTGGTTAGGTTACCTCTGCCAACTCAAAATTAATACTGATATTTTCAAAATATTGAAATATATCAGCCTTATGGTAAAACTGAAAGTATCCACAAAATATGATTTACAAAAAGTTAAAGGTAGAATATACTGAGGTTCTTTGGTTTATTTTTCAATGCTTAGTTATCTGTAACATGATGTTAAAATTGGTTACATCCATTCTGGATAGACTCAGGCTTCAGGCTGTACTGTTTACAACACTAACAATATATGTACATTTTCTTATATTGGTTGGCTCATATGGAGAATTCCAAACACTGCCTCAGCAATCTCATAATTATGGTGATGCCTCCTTTTCTTAAGACACATTATGGAAATTTGTGAAAGTATATTCTATTCCTTAAAAAAACAAAACTGGAAGCAACGGCAGTTTTATAGAAACAGTCCATAGTAAAACTTGGAGTGCTTTATCTAGCCAGAACTTAGGGTAAAGCAAGTTTTCAGAGTGGTAATTGATTTTGACTTAACTATGTAATATAATAGAACATATTTTTTTTAAATGGAACTAGATAAGACTGAGGAAGTAGATTCTGTATAGAAATTTTTATCATTGTTACAAATGTCACTTGTTTTTTAGAAGAAACATTAAAGATAGCTCAATGAATATGCCAAACTTAGTAGGTCTGCATTTTGGCTTAATACAAAATGTTTTTAAATGTAAATGTAATTCCCAAATGTAACATTCTCATCTCTGAACTATCTATGACTTGACTACTTATAGGTACCAAGAAACTATTACATTATCTAGAATATAACCTTATTATGCCTTTAAAAAGTGCATGTGTGAAATGTTGATTTTGATGTAAACCTCATAATTTAAAATTTTAGGTTACCATTTTCCAAATCATTTAAATATAATATATTGATCCAGTATAGAAAGTTAAATTAATGTTAGAAAAGAAGATTCACAGTTATCCCTTTCAGGCTTGCTTCATATTTATGTCTTTAGCTTTACAGATGAATTCAATCTAAACAATCTTACTGCAGCATTATATTAATTAGGCAGTTTTCCAAAGATGGAAAACATCATACTAATCTAGTTGTGATGTTTTGAGCGTTCATAATTTTATTTTGTTTTTTTTGTTTTGGTACTGGGGATTGAACTCAGGTCCTTGTGTTTGCGCAGCAGGCAGCGAAACCACTGAGCTAAATCCCTGGCCCAATATTTTGTGGGTTTTTTGGTACCAGGGATCGAACTCAGGCCCTTGTGCTTGCGAGGCAGGCTGTGGCACCATTGAGCTAAATCCCTGGCCCGAGGGTTCACAATTTAAATCAATTATAACATTGTGGAATCCATAGTTCAGGGTCGTGGAGAAAGGCTTCAAAGAAATTTTTTTTGTTGCTGCAATAATACTGTTTATGTAAAGAACAAAAACCTCCAACTTACCAAAGGTTTATCTAAATACTACTAGCTGTTAAAAGTAAATTTTTCATGCCCAAGTTTCATAATCATATGTGGATGTATTAAATATTAACATTCAGTTTTGAGCAGGAAAAGATAAATCATTACTGCAAGCTAATAAATTTAGATGGCAAGAACATATAGAATATATGCAGTGGCTGAATTTATGTTTTTAATGAATATAATTACTTTCTATTATTCCAATTGCAGTAGCAGTATGTTGAGACATACTGGCAATTTTCAGAAACCCAAAAGCAATCATCTGCTTTGTATTACTTTTTCTTTAGGTGTAACATTCAAGTTCATAATGATTCTCTGCTTCTAAGCTAACAGTCTCCAATTAGTTCATATATGGATCAAACTTTTGGTCCTATTATAACTTTTAAATGAGCTAAAGCTTAGGGCTACATTTAGCAAAATGTGCAATTAAAAAAGCATTACTTTAGCACTACCTTAAAAATTCAGATTATTAAAGAGGACATTGTTTCTAAGCTGCTAATTTAATGAAATGGTTAACATACGTATCAGAGATTGGAAATTCCTAAGGGTTTGGGTTTTTTTTAAGTTTTTTTGGAGACAGGGTCTTGCTATGTAATTTAGGCTGAACTTGAACTCACTATGTAGCCCAGGCTGGCCTCAAATTCATGTGACAATCCTCCTGCCTCAGCCTCCCAAGTGCTAGGATTACAGGCATGCACCACCATGCCCAGCCCTTAGGGTACTGTACCTTATATATAGCAAATGCCTTCAAATATTAGCTGACTAGATTGGTGATACCAGTTTTTCCCTTTTGCTATTCCAAGTCCAGCTGGTTTATTTTGAAGATAATATTTCAATATTTCAATTGTAGAAGAAAATTATACAATTTTCTTTATACAGAGAATAGCAACCAAAATTACCAACTAAGAAACCGTTTCAGGAATTGTTGGAAGGTGAGTTATTCTATAGTAACTATGCTTCAGTTGCCATGCAGTACGCCCAGAAACAATCCACTTCAACTTCTGAACATCTGGTTTGGAACACTTGTTTGATGAATATTCAGTTAAACACTTGGATACAAGCTCTTGCCAGAAGGTCAGATCTCTGCCATTTATCTTGGAATGTTTCTGAAGACATTCTACTCCTTCTGTTAATTCTACACACTTCTGTGCTTGGATCTCCAATTCAATGATAGATAAGGCCAACACAGAAGGCTTTGCTTTAGAAAATAGGATCCCACAGTGACATGCCTTAAGCTGAGCTTCTAGTCTTTCAAAATTTAGGCTCGTTTTCCTTTCAAATGGCAAGCTCTCCCGAATGAGAGAATAATAGAGTTGTAGAAATTGAAAGGCAGTGGTAGCTTTGACTTTCCAACACACCTTCTCCAATACAATCTTTTCCATTCGCATCAAATCTGAAACCGTGAACCGATACTGACTTATTCGGATCAAGTCAGTTGCCAATGGGACATTTCTTTCCTCTTCTATTGATTTTACAGCCAAATAAAAGCAGCTGAGTCCGACACACCCAAGGTGCTTGGGCTGTCCCTTCATTTTAGACAGGAATCTGTCCAGTAAATTCACAGCTAGAGAAAATGTCTCTGTATCAAAGCCAAAGAACTGAGTTAAACTAAGAAGATCTTTCACTTCAAAGTCCCTCAGTCTTGCAGTCATTCTAAGGCCATTATCATGTGCAGATTCAATTAGTCTCAAGCCGCAGACCTTTGGCTGACATCTGGCCTCCTGTTCCAACAGGGTATTCAACTGGTGTAGCAGTTTCTGGGAGTCAGTTGTTGTCAGGACTTCTATCATCTTGCTAGAGACTGCAGCTCCTCGGCGTGATCACCCTCCCCCAGCCTGCTCTCACCTCGCCCCACGGTATCGGATAAGAGAGGCCTAGGAGGCGAGGACACGAGAGGGCAGGAGGGGGAGGCCCGGGGAGGGAGAACTGTCCTGGGTGGAAGTCCCCGAAGCGGCGCCAAGACTGCACCACCCTCCTCCCGGTCGGACCACGGCCTGGTGCATATATATTTATGATTGTCATCTCTTCCTCTTGGATTGTTCCCTTTACAAGGATGTAGAGTCCTTCTTTGTCTCTCTTAATCAGTGTTGGCTTGAAATCCACTTGATTTGCAAAGAGGATAGCTACTCCTGCTTTTTTTCGGGTTCCTGTGGCATGGAGTATTGTTTTCTGCCCTTTAACTTTCAGTCTATGAGTTTCTTTTCGAATTAAGTGTGTTTCTTGTATGCAGCATATTGTTGGATTTTGCTTCTTGACCCAATCTGCCATTCTGTTTCTTTTGATTGGTGAATTGAGGCCATTAACATTGATGGTTATAACTGATACATATTGACTTATCATTGTCATGACTTTCTCTTTTTGTTGGATTCTCCCCCTTTTTGTTTAATTTCTTGCCGTGCTGCTTGGATTAATTGTGCTGGGCTTCCTGGGGTTGTGATCCTCATTGTCTGTTCCTAGGATATTGTCTAAAATGGTTTGGATTGTTGGTTTGGTATTCATGAAGTTCCTAAGGTGCTCTTAATCATGAAAGTATCTTATTTCTCCATCAATTTTGAAAGATAGTTTTGCAGGGTACATCAATCTGGGTTGGAGGCTGTTTCCTTTAGGCCTTGAAATACATCACTCCAAGCTCTTCTTGTCTTGAGGGTTTGCATTGAGAAGTCAGTCTGCTGTGATTCTGATGGGCTTTCCTTTGTATGTGATTTGTTTCTTTTCTCTCACTGCTTATAGAATTTTGTTCTTCTGCTGGGTTTCTGGAATCCTAATTATTATATGCCTATGTGTAGATCTTTTTTGATCAAGGCTACTTGGAGTCCTATATGCATCACTTATCTGTATATCAAGTTCTTTTCCCCTGCTTGGGAAGTTTTCTGCCATCACTTCTGTGAACAGTTTTTATTTATGTCATTTGCACTTTCTCCTGTTTCTTCATTGACTCCAATCAGTCTTGTGTTATTCTTCTGTGCATCATCTAGCAGCTGCTGGATTGATTTCTCATGGTCCCTTACTATTTTAAAGCAATTTTTCTTTTCCTGGTCACTAATTGCAATCTTATCTTCTATATCTGAAATTCTGTCCTCACATTGGCTCATTCTGCTGTGTAAACTTTCAATGAATATTTCAATCTCCTGGAAATCTGTTTGTATCTGTTTTATCACTTCCATTTGTTTCCTGTGTTGGGATTCCATCATATTCCTCAGCTCCTCCATTTTTTTTATCTGTCTGCTCTAAATTTATTAATCATATCTTGCACTATGGGCACAATCTCTGTTGTTATCTGAGAAATTATTTGTGATTTCATTTTTTTCAGATCCTCTTTTGTTGCCATTTCCGGGCGTCTGGGTGTTTGAGTATCAGATTTTTCCATCTCATTTCCCTTTGGGTTGCTTTAGGTGATCTGGAAGTCTGGTTTTGAGACTTGTTTACGTGTCTTCTCATTTCATCAGGATGGGGGTATCTGTGTGCTGCTGGAGCCTGCATGGCTCACCTTCTCAGCACTGGGGTGGTGGTGGTGGGGGGGCTCTGCTCCTCAGCTATTAGTGCATGTTTTAAGTAAATGAACTTTACATTCATCTTGGGGATCAGGCACATGTACATAACACAGTTGTGGGTTTTTTAATCCCCTTTCCCTTTCCATCCCTCTCTCCATCTCTGAATCTACTATCCTCATTTTCACTCTTGATATTAGTCTTAGCCCAGGTTTATGACATAAAATGTTTACATTCATTGTGGGTATTTATTACCTGTATATGGTATATCTTAAATTTTCTTACTTCCTCTTTCCCTCCCCCATCCCTTGGTTTCCTGGACCCCTTTCCATTTGCAAGAGATCTATCCCCTTGTTTCCTTCCATCCTTTAGTTTGCTTTTTGTACTTTGCCTTATGGAAATGAGATACCATATGCTATTGAAGCTTGTGTATCTGATTTATTTCAGTCTATGTTATATTTTCTGGGTGCAACCATTTTCTTACAAATGTTTTGAAGTTATTCTTCATAGCCAAGTAGTATTGCATTATCTATAGATACCATATTTTCTTTATCTATTTGTCTATTGTTGGGCATACAGGCTGGTTCCAGGATTTAGCTATTATGAATTGTGTTGTTATACACATTTGTATGCATGTACTGCTGTAGTATGATGTCTTCAGCTTTTTTTGAAAGATATCTTGATGGGGAATAGCTAGGTCATACTGAATTTCTAGTTTTAGTTCTTTGAGAATTCTCCATACTGACTTCCATAATGGTTGTACAAGTTTGCATTCCCACCAACAATGTAAGTGGCTTCCTTTTTTACTGCAGCCATTCCAACATTTGTTGTTGTTTGATTTCTTAATGATTGCTATTCTTTCTGGTGTAAGATGAAATCTTAGCATTGTTTTAATTTTCATATCTCTGATACCCAGAGATGTGCAACATTTTTTCATGTTTGTTGGCCATTTGTAGTTTTTCTTCTGAGAAATATCTATTCATTTCACTTGCCCATTTCTTGATTGGGTCTTTTGTTTTAGGTGATTTAATTTTGTGAGTTCTTTATATATTCTAGATATTAGTCCTGTCTGAGGAATAGCTAGCAAAATTTTCCTCCATTTTGTAGGTTTACTCTTCACTCTACAAATTTATTCTTTTGCTGTTATCTCATTTGTTGATTCTTGTGCAATTGGAGTTTTGTTTAGAAAGTCCCTGCAAGCACCTATGATGTCAAGTGTTTTATCCATTTCATCTTTCAGTAGGTTCAATGGTTTTGTTTTAATGTTTAGGTCATTGATGCATTTTGATTTTAATTTAGTACATGGTGAGAGAGATGGATCCAGCTTTAATCTTTTGTAAACAGATAGCCAGTTTACCCAGCACCATTTGTCAAATAGGTTATCTTTCCTCCAATGTATATTTTTGGCTACTTTCTCAAAGATCAAATAGCTGAATGTGTCTGGGGCTGTTTTTATATCTTCTATTCTGTTCCATTGATCCACATGTCTAGTTTTGTGCCAGTACCATGCTGTTTTTATCATTGTTGCTTTGTAGTATAGCATAAAGTCAGATATTGTGATACCTCCTGCTTTGCCTTGATGCCTGACATTGATTTGCTGTTTTAGGTCTCTTCTGGTTCTATATAGATTTTAGGACTGTTTTCTCAAGTTCTGCGAAGAGTGCAGTTGGTATTTTGATTAAGATTGCATTGAATCAGTATAACAGTTTTGGGAGTTTGGCCTATCCAGGAGCAGGAGATGTCTTCCTATTTTTTAAATGTTCTCTTCAATCTCCCTTTAAAGAGTGCTATAGTTTACTTTGAGGAGATCTTTCACTTCCTAGGTTAGGTTAATTCCTAGGTATTTAAATTTTCTTGATGCTACTGTGAATGGTATTGTTTTCACAATTTTTTTTTCATTAAGTTCATTATTGGTGTGCACAAATGCTACTGATTTTTGTGTGTGGATTTTGTATCCTGCTACATTGCTAAAATTGGATATTCTAAGAGTTTTTTAGTGGAATTCTTTGGGTCTGCTATGTAGAGAGGATCATGTTGTCTGCAAATAATGATAATTTGAGTTCTTCCTTTCCTATGTATATCCCTTTTATTTCTTTCTCTTGCCTAATTGTTCTGGCTAATGTTTCAAATATTACATTGAATACAAGTAGTGATAGTGGGCACCCTTGTCTTTTCTTGATTTTAGAGGGAATGCTTTCAGGTTTTCCCACATAATATGACACTGGCTGTTGATTTGTCATAAATTGCTTTTATCAAATTCAGATATGGTCTTTCTATACCTATTTTTTTCTGTGTTCTTAACATGAAGGTGTGTTGGATTTTGTCAAAAGCCTTTTCTGCATCTATTGATATGATTATGTGGTACTTGTTCTTACTTTTGTTTATGTGCTGTGTTACATTTATTGATTTACATACGAATCATCTCTGCAACTCTGGGGTGGAACCTGTTTGCTTATGCTGTATGATCTTTTTGATGATGTGCTGCATTCTATTCACTAATATTTTGATGAGGTTTTTGCATCTAGGTTCATTAAAGAGATTGGCTTGTAGTTTCTTCTTTTTGTCTGGTTATGGAATTAGATTGATGCTGGCTTCCATAAACAAGTCTGGAAGCACTTCATCACTTTCAATTTCATTGAAGAGTTGGAGGAATACTGGTGATATAACATCCTTAAAGATTTTGTAGAATTTAGCAGTGAATCCATCAGGTCCTGGAGTTTTTTTAGTTGGTAGTTTTATACTATTGTCTGAATTTCATTGCTTGTTATTCAGTTGTTTAGCATTTTTGTGTCTTCTTGGGTTACCTTTGCTAATTTGTAGGAGTCTAGAAATCTGTTCATTTCTTTGAATTTTTCCAATTCATTGGAATACAATTTTTTGTAGTAGTTATTAACTATCTTCTGAATTTTATTAGTGTCTGCTGTAATTGTGCATTTTTTCATTTCTAATTGCATTGATATTAGTCTTTTCTCTCTTTTTCTTGGTAAGTTTAGCTAAGGGTTTGTCTATTTTGTTTGTTCTTTCAAAGAACAAGTTCTTTGATATGTTGATTCTTTGTATAGATCTTTTAGTCTCAGTTTCATTAATTTCTCCTCTAATCTTTATGATTTCCCTCCTTAATTTCAATTTGAGCTTGGACTGTTGTTTCACAAGTAGCTTAAGGTTTTTGATTAGATTATTATTTAGGCTTTGTCCATTTTCCTAACGTGAACATTGATTGCAATGAAGTTTCCAAGTGCTTCTAAATTTTCTGCAGTTCTTCTGTGATTGATTTCTATTTTCATTACACAGTGGTCTGATAGTAAACATAGAGTGATTATGATTCTTTTATACTTATTTAAGCAGGATTTGTGAACTAGTATGTGATCTACTTTGGAGAAAGTACCATATGCTGTAGAAAAGAATGTATACTCTGTTGTTGAAGGGTGGAATACCCTGTAGATATCTACTAAGTCCATATTTTCAAGGGTGTGGTTCTGATTTTTTTGTTTAGTTAATTTCTTTGTGAAAGTGAGGTATCAAGGTCCTCCACTATGATTGTGTTAGTGTTTATTTGATCTTTTAATTTCAGCAGTATTTTTTTTTAATTCTTTTATTGGTACCTTTTAGGTATACAATACACTTAGATTTATCATTGGGAATTTGTACCTTTACATAATGTATCTTGTTTCTTATTTTTCCCTATTCCCCTGCACTCCCTTCAACAGTATTTGTTTTATGAAGATAGGTGCTCCCGTATTTGGTGCAAAAATATTTATAAACCTTATCATTTCTTGTTGGATCATTCCCTTAACTAGTATGTAGTGACCTTACTTGTGTCTTATGATCAGTTTTAGGTTAAAGTTTATCTTGTTGGAGATTAAAATTCCTACCTCTGCTTGTTTTGGGGGTCATGGTGCATAAAATATTTTCCATCCTTTGATATTTTAGTCTATTAACATCTTTTTGGATTTAGTGAGGGTTTTTTTTTAATGCAATAGACTGTTGGATTCTGTTTTTGATCCAGTCTGACAATTTGTGTCTTTTAACTGGAGGGTTGAGGCCATTAACATTGAGAGATATTACTGAAAGGTGTTGATTAATTACTATCATTGCATACTTTGTCTGCTGATGACTCCTTTAATTTTCTTTTCCTGCCTTGTTTGTTTGTTTGTTTGTTTATCCATTGGCCTTTCTTGGGTTTTCATTCCATCTGGATTTTGGGCTTTGTGGGTTTCATCATTTTTTGCCTAGGATATTCTAGAGTATTTTCTGGAATTCTACACAGTATTCATAAATCTTTTGAGCTCTTTTTCATGAAATGTCATTATTTCTCCATTTATTTTGAAGGAGAGTTTTGCTGGATATGTTAATCTGGGTTGGAAGTTGTTTGCTTTTAGGGGCTTGAAATATTTTACTCTAATCTCTTCTGGCCTGTGCAGTTTGTGTTGAGAAGTCTGCTGTGATTTCTAATGGGTTTACTTTTATATGTGATGTTTTTATTTTTCTCTGACTGCTTTTAAAATAATGGGGTTTTTTTTCATTGTTGTTGTTGGACATGTAGCAATTCAATTCTGATATGTCTCCGTGAACTCCTTTTTTCATCAGTTGATGGGTGTTCTGGAAGTCTCATTTATTTGTATGTTGGGCCCTTTTCTCGTATTTGGGAAATTTTCTATTATGATTTCTGTAAACAAATTAATGATTCTCTTTGTGTTATTTTCTAGTTTTTCTCTGACTTCTTACGGTTTTCTAGTTGGTGCTGGATGACTTATTTTTGTTCTCTTATATTTTTTGTAGATTCTCTGAGTACTTGGTCCTCAATTTCAGACATTCTATGTTCACATTAGTCATTTCTGCAATTTATGAATTCTATACAGTTTTTATTTCTGGTATTTCTGTCTGATAGCTTTTCATGGATTCTATATCTTTGGTGAATCTGTCATTCATGTTTTGAACTATTTCTGTCATCTCTTTCAATTTTTGTTTCCTCCAAATACATATTGGGCATTTTGAGTGATAATTCCATAAACTTTTGGGTCATGTCCTTTAAATTTGTAAACTTTCTTCATCTCTTTTTTGAACTTTGTGTAGAGCTCCACTACCTGGTATTTGCTTTCCTCTCCATTTGTATCCTTTTGATCTGCCTTAGGAGAACTGGGAGATCTTGGAGTTGTTTGTTGCCTTATTTTCCCATGATCCTGTGTGTATGTATGTTTGTTTTATTTTTTACCCATGCCCTGTCCCCTTTTTTTGGCACTGTCAGTTGAGGTCTATTGGGATGGGGAGAGGTTGTAGTTTATATGAAGTTTTTAGTAAGATACTACCCTACTGTGATGTGTTTTCAGCTTTACATGTCCAGAGATAGTATTTACCTCTTTTATTATTTAATTTAAGTGATTTTGACTCTGTCTCTTTATTTTGAGGAAAGAATTACTTCTGGTTATAAAAGCATTGCAAAAACACTTTTACCTTTTATCAATGCTTTATACAATTTATGTTCAATTATTATTAGCAGTTGTTCTGTGATGTGGCAGAAGTGGAGGGAAGAGATTGAAGGGTGAGAGAAAGAGGAGTGTAAGTTAGTAAGAGGGAGGATAGTACAGGGGGTAGTGATAGATAAAAAAATCAATATGGGGTCAGATTCTGTTGGAGTACTTTTATGTATTTGGGTTGAAGGATTAGTGTTGAGAGATTTAAGAAGATATTTGGGAAGGTGAGGATAGAGATGTACTTTATGACTGAGGAAAGCTATGTGGTTGTTGGAACACATTGATAAGTTTGTGTACCTGCAGTGTGGAAAAGAGGTATGGGAGGACAGTGGGATAGGTAGGATATGTAGGAAAAAAAAGGAATAGGAAGGGGAGAATAGAGGCTTAATATGGGAAAAGACAGGGGTGACTGAGAGATAGCAGAGTATAGCAAATTAAAAATGAGAGGAGGCATTTAAAAGTGGGGAAAAGAAACAAGATAATAGTATTGCTATGGAAGCTTAAGGTGAAGAAATTAGATAAGGAGAAAACATAGACACCAACTAAATCAAAGCAAATAGAAGAAAAAAAATAAATAAAATTTTAAAAATCATAAAAACAAAAACCAAAGCCCAGAAGATATTCACCAGGAACTCAGTTCAAATACTCCCAATAAAAGAATGTATATGTGATTCACACATGACTGCTTCTCCAGAAAGCCTGAGTCTTCACACCATTCCCTTCTTGCACTGATTATGGCATGATTATATGCAGCCAGACCAATATCACCTCTGACCTTTCCACTGCAAAACTGAAGCTAACTCTGTCTCAGGATTTCATTCTGGCAGCTTGAAGACATGCTGAGTCTGACACTGACCCAGTTATCGGGTAGGAACTCTGTGTCCACCTCCCCAAAGGGATGATGGCTGAATCGGCAGACTGATGACTGGCAAGTGATGGGCCACTCCCCAACAGGCATCCTCAGGGTCTGCAATTGCTTTCACCCACAACAGAGCCAACCAACCAAGGATCAGAAATCTCTGAAATCATGAGCCAAAATAAACCTTTAATCCTTAAATTGATTTTTCTCAGTATTTTGTCACAGGAACAGAAAGCTAACACAATAAGAAAGGTCAAAGAAAGAAATAACAATTACACATTGTACTTGCCAACCAAAGATACTCAGTTACAAGTTTGGTCTATACCTTAAGATCTTCCTTTAGGAATTTTTTGTTCATTTTTTTAATGGAATCATACCATCCTATAATCCAATTGTTAAATTTAACATTACATTACTATATCTACTCATATTATTATTCTCCTACAAAATATTTAATTGGCTGTATAATTTATTTATCCAATCTCCTCTTGGACAATTAGGTTGCTTTCAATTTTAAAAAATTGTTATATGCAACACAGAGATGAATACACTTAGAGATGATCTTTGTGGCCATCTTATTTCCTTGGGACAAATTCCTGCCTATGAAGTTGCTGGATCAAAGAGTTCCCATATTTTGAGATAAAAGCACACATTGCAATTTTAAGCAACATAGGTAGATATTTTACAGCACACATTCAGCATTTATTGGAAAGAGAAAAAAGCTTAAGTCAGCTGAATACAAGAAACAACATGTATTATAATTGTAGGGGTTATCTTCGTAATGGAGACAGGAGAAGGAATAATTTCACTGAGCCAGAAAGCCTATCTTCTGAGAGAAGAAGGGTGTGGAAATACAACTTGTACTTGTTAATGTGTAACATATCATAAACTCTAGTCAGTATGGTTTAAAGAAGAAAAGTTACAGACATAAAAGAGACCCCCTCCTTCAAATTGTCTTTAAATATATCCATTATGGTGCCCACCCCCCTAAATCACTGACCCCAAGCAAAAATCAAGTCATGGAAATCCTGGCTTAAACTCTTACATGGCCCCTTACTGCCATCTGACTAAAATTCTTTAGGGAAGCATTCAAATCTCGTATATATCTCAAGAGCCATATTTTGAGCCTTATCTCCCTCCAAGTCATCTGTCTCAATGCACCTAATGACCTCAGACATTACCTCTGTTCACTGAGGGGATCTTGCATGTGACCTACTCTACACCTGGCCCACCTTGTTCCTTTCTAGAACAATATTCTCCCTCATTGCTACTAGGCATTCTTCAAGCCTCAAATGTCATCCTTTCCACAAAGCTTCTCAACTTTTTCCCACAAATCTCTCCTTCCTTTGGTTTATGCTGTAGTTGGTCAGGAGGCACCAGATGTCTATGTCTGGTGAGCTTCTTGATGTCAGGGATATCTCATTGAGCTTCTTATAAACCAGATCCATGCGTTGTACCTGTACTTCACCAAATAAATGTTTATGGAATAGTATTTTTTAGGCATTAAGCTTATGTGAAATGGAATAAAGTCTAATAACCTAGCAAGAATGCACTTAATAAAGTCATTTTCCTTGGCCATTCTGTTCTCAATTCCAGCTTTCTGATATGGTCCCAAAGAGGCTTATTTGTGGTGGGTGGAGTGTTGTTTGGAATGAACTTCAGCTTGAAATGCAGCCTTTCAGCATTTACTGGCAGTGTGAAAGTTGGCATTATGCATAGAGAGCATTTGAAATTGGACATTATAGCTTATTTCAAGGATACATGAATAAAGGTATACTTATAAAATTGGACTAAATAAACACATATATGTTTTCCCCTTAGGCTCTCCTAATACACACACAAATCTTTATGTCAAGTGCAATTCATCCCTGATCAAGAAAGAATCTCTAGTGAACAATTGATGAGACAATTTTGAAAAAGGCTTTAGAATAGCTTGACTTGGTTCTGAGACCTTGGTACAAGAGGAACCAAGAGAGCCTTGTTCTACAGTTGAATTGTTTTTTATGCACTTCACTTTATGTGCTCGAAGCAGCTGAAGAATGTTGCTTGGGGTGTTTCTGGACACACTGTGGGTAGTTGGTATGAATGAGGTTAACATCAGGTATTTGTCAAAAAATAAATCTCTGGTACATGTCCTAAGCTGTCACAAAATGAATGCTGTGCAGAAACAGGTATATTCAGCATGTATGGGTTTTAAAAAGCTAGAGTTGTCATTTGAAACTGTCCCATAAACAGCAAATCAGCATCTTGATGAAAAGCCTGAGAACCTCTTTCACAAATCACACATGCTGCCCTGCCACTTGTTTAAGGCTTTGAGCTGGATGCTGGGAGAGAGAGGTGGACTGTGAGCTACTCTATCCTCAGGGTGCCAACTGAACAGTGGAAGGCAGACCTCTGCATAAACCATTGACTTCTGTGTGATCAGTGCAACAACAGAGGCACAGAGCAATAACAGAGAGGAAAGGTGGGGGATGCTGGGACCAGTAAGCTGAGCAGACTTCGCAAACTGTGGGGCACATGAGCTGGGTTTGGAAGGATAAGCAAGACTGCAAATGGATAGGGCAAAGGGCACCACAGACAGATGGAGCGGTGTGTACAGAGGCACAGCAGCATGAACAAAACCTGCTCCATGCGGGGAATTATGAGTGACTCAGGGAATTACCATGGAAACAAAGTGACAGGTGAAGGACAGGCAGCAAGTGAGACTAGTGAGAAAGGGAAGGCAGAGGACACAGCAGATGTGGCTGTGTGGAACCTCCATCCATGACAGGGAGCTAGTGAAAGGTACAGTATCTGCTTCCACTTTCTCCTCTCCTGCTTCCCACCAAAGACTTGCAGGAGAAGAGAGGGAAGGGGCAGAGACAATACTGTGGCAGTCACCTGCACCTCTCCTCAGCAGGAGGCCCACTGGCAACACACTGAGATGCACTGCTTGACATCCATTATTCCTCATTACCATATTATAGGAATGATTATCAGCAGACAGAACACAGGCAGAAATATATTTTCAGGTTCTGTGCTATAATAGAGGTAGAGTTCATAAATGAAGTTGTGCAATTTGCTCAGTTCTGGAAATCTGTTTAGCCAACTGAAGCCAGCCCATTTATCAGCTTCAGGTCCCACTCTCCCCAGTGGCTAAAAAGCCTCTTGAATTCTTTTTTTTTTTTTTGGTACTGGGAATTGAACTCTGGTCCTTGTGCTTGCGCAGCAGGCGACAAAACCACTGAGCTAAATCCCGGGCCCCTCTTGAATTCTTAACTACTTTTCAGTTCACAAGCAGAACTCTCTTTTGTGTCCCTGATCACTAAGGAAGCTGGATCTTTTTTAGGATAGCCAGCCCCTGGAGAATTATTCTTAGATTTCCAGTAGAGCAAAAATGACCATTTCCCTGTGAGCTTTTCCATTTCCCCCTGTTTGAATCATTCCTTCCTCCCTCTATGCTTCATAAGACTTTGTTGTGGAAACACTTTTCAAAACTGGTTTCTACTGTGATGGTTAATCTGTTCTTTACTAGATAGTGAGCTCCTGCTTTTCTCATTATTATGTCCCCAGTGCAGCTTAATTGAGTACAATAACTATGGTAGAGAGTGAACAGCAGCTTTGAAAGACTTCAGAAGCACGGCAGGAATAAGAAAAAGACACCACAAGTACAAATATCATTTAGACCTATTCACTCGTGTTTCTATAAGAATTATGGATTCTAAGACAACACAGGAAAATTATCTTTGAATATGTGATACAATTTAAAGAAATGTTTTGGAAGGGACAGCAAACAGATGATCCAAATTCTTAGGGATTAATTTGATTTCTGCAATCCATGCCCTGCTTGCTTTTCTTTTTCTTTCTCCCTCCCCTCCCCTCCCTCCCCTCCCCCTCTCTTTCTCTCTTTCTCTCCCTCTCTTTCTTTCTTTCCTTCTTTCTTTCCTTCCTTCTTTCTTTCTTTCTTTCTTTCTCTTTCCTTTTTTCTTGTTTTGTTTTTTGGTGCTGGGGTTGAATCTAAGGTCTTGCTCATCTCATGCTCAGTATGCACTTTACCACTGAGCTACATCTCCAATCCTCCTCTCCTCTCTCTCTCTCTCTCCCTCCCTCAAAATAATTTTATAGCTAGGGGAAAATGCACATTCACTTAAACTTACTTTCCATTCTACAAAAGGGCACAAGAAGTTCTAAGATATTTGTAAAAACATACTTTTCATATATTAGAATCACTTTTTATATATTACATTTTTTTCTTTTTTAGTGTTTGCTTAGAAATTTAGAAGACAATGATCAAACAGTAATGTCTACTTACTTACTCAGTTTGATTCTGCATTACTACTACATTTGATTCATAAATTTGCACAAGGACAGTGACATAAGATTTCACTTGCATGAAGTGTTCTCCAAAGGGATAAGGTCAAATGAAAACCTCTAAGGAGAACTTCACAGTAAGCAATTTTTGATGTTCCCAGGTGCCCAGAAGAAAGAAATGCAAATGTTCCCTGCTCTACTGGACCTCAAGTTAGGCCTCAGGCAACTCTGATAGAGCACACAACGAATTTGAACTCACAATAAAAAAGAAAGAAAATCAAAGGATATTCAAAGAATACTACCACAAATGAGTGACAGCAGAAGCAGCAAATGATAAAAGAAAGCACCCACATAAAGGAGTACTAAGTGAAACACTTAATATGCTGACAGAACTAAAAATGATGGCAAAAAAACAAGAGGGTATAAAAATGACCAGATGAGTCTGAAAAATGGGTTTCAAATGAACTTTTGAAACATATAAAGCTGAAATTAAAAAAACCCAAGTAGATGCATCAAACAGCAGTATATCATGAACAGGTACCGGAACAAAGACAACCCAAATGGAAGCAGACTGTTTACCCAGAGCTTGCTAAATAGCAAGGGAGTTGGTCACCATTCCTTGAGTTTGGTGGACACTTAAGGCAAGTAGGGGCATGGAAAAGCTTTATAGTGACAAAAAGGAAAGGCTCCAGCTATCCTCTGAGTAGAGGTTTTTGGTGAGAGGAAGTTAACAGTGAACTAACTAAAAGTGAGTGTTTTATGTGACTGGTTTAGAGTGCATATCTGGTCTTCTCTGCTTGGTTAGTCAGTGAAAAGCCAGAGTGAAAAATAGGAAGGCTGTTGTTGAGTGAGTCTTGATAGAATGGTGTAGAGGTAGTCATTTGGCTTCTTGAGCTTCTTGTGTGGGTCAGAATCATATTATAGTTTGTGTTCTTTTCTGATCATTGTCCTTTGTATATTCAGTTTCTTTCTGGAGAGAACTGGTGAACTAGAAAACCAATCTGAAAAAAGTACTCAGAATGTAGTCCATAGACACAAAGAGACACAAAGAAACAAAAGGGTTTTCATGTGTTACAGATGAAAAAAATGCAATGCCTTACTATTGGGTTGCAAAAACAACCCATAGACTTAAAAAAAAGGAAACTCACTAGTCAGATCTCCAACCAAACATTTGTATAATTAGTGATTGTGTTAGTCACCTTTTTGTTGCTGGAAAAAATTGCTGATGCGTACAACTTAAAGGAGGAAAGGTTTAATTTAGCTCATGGTTCCAGAGGTTTCAGTCCATTGTTGGCTGGGTTCAAGGTAGAAACATCATGGTATAAAGGCGTGTTGTAAGAAAGCTGTTCACTTCATGGCAACCAGGAAGGAGAGAGAGAGAGAGAGAGAGAGAGAGCAAGAAAGCCAGAGGGAGGTGAAGTGTGTTGGGGAGGGACAGAATAGATCCTTCAAAGGCATGCTCTCAGTCACCTACTTCCTCCAATTGGGCCCTACTTTTTAATAGCCCATTCAGCTATGAACTCCTCAATGGGCTCATGATCCAGTCACCTGTCTAGGCCCCACCTCTGAATATTGCTATATTGGGGAATCAAGACCTCAATATGTGAGTCTTTATCTGTAACAGTGATTGTGGTAAAAAATGATTAGTAAACATAAACAGTGGTGCAACATTTTGTATTTGATCTATGAATATTTGTTATTTTTAAACTGTAACAGGGCCAGGGATTTAGCTCAGTGGTTCCGGGGCCTGCCTCACAAGCACAAGGTCCCGAGTTCGATCCCTGGTACCAAAAAACAAAAACAAAAACAAAACTGAGTACTTCTTAGTTCTTATTGGGCTGGGGATTTAGCTCAGTGGTTTCGCTGCCTGCTGCACAAGCACAAGGACCTGAGTTCGATCCCTGGTACCAAAAATAAAAATAAATAAATAAATAAACTGTAACATACACTAAAAGCTTAATATTTAAAAAACACATATTAATATGTAGAGATCAATGAGATGGAGTTGAAAGTCCAAAAATAAGCCCATACATTTGTGGTCAATTGATTTTTAACAAGGGTACCATAACAATTTAATGAGGGTAAGAATAGCGGGGTTTCTTTGTTTTTGTTTTTTAGTAATGTGTTCTTTGTTTGTTTGTTTGTTTGTCTGTTTGTTTTGGTACCAGGGATCGAACTCGGGTCCTTGCGCTTGCACAGCAGGCGGTGAAACCACTGAGCTAAATCCCCAGCCCAAGAATAGTGTTTTTAACGAATATGCTGAGACAACTGGCTATTCACATTCTAAAAATGACACTGAAGCCCTGCCCCATATCATATACAAAAATTAACTCAAAGTGGATCAAAGACCTAAATGTAAGAGCGAAAACTATAAAACTCTTAGAGAAAACCATAGGTGTAAATCTTTGTGATCTTTGGTTTTTCAGATATGACACCAATAACACAAGGAATCTAAGAATAACAATAAAGTGATTTTTATCAAAATAGAAACTTTTGTGCTTCAAAGACTATGATTAAGAATGTGAAAAGATAATCCACAGAATGGAAAAAATTGTAAACCATGTATCTGATAAAATCTAGACCCAGGACATATGGAATTCTTGTTACCCAATAAGAAAAAGATAAATAACTTAAAAAAATGGACACAAAATTTGAATAGGCATTTCTCCAAAGTATATATACAAATGCTTAGGCATATGAAAAGGTGCTCAATGTCATTAGTGATTAGGGCCATGAAAATCAAAGCACAATGAGATACTATTCACATCCACTAAAATGGCTCTTTAAAAAGGATGGATAATAAGGTGCTGACAAGGATATGAAAAAATTAAAATTCTCATATATTGCTGTGGAAATATGAAATGGTATAGCCATTTTGGAAAGTTCCTTAAATGGTTAAACATAGAGTTAACATAAAACCCAAGCAATTCTATTTTTAGCCTTATACCCAAGAGAAATAAAAACAAACATCCACAAAAAATGTGCACTAATGTTTGCAGCAGTATTATTCATACTAGCCAAAAAGTGAAAAATATCCAAATGTCTATTAACTGATGAAGAGAGGGGGCAATGTGTGGTATACCCATTCAATAGAATATTATTTGGCCATAAAAAGGAATGAATTGTGCATACACACTACAGCATGGTGAAACTTCAAAATATTATGTTAAATGCAAGAAACTAGACTCAAAACCTACATATTGTTATCACTTCATTTATGTGAAATGTGCAATATAGGCAAGCTCATTGAGACAGAAAATAGAATTGCTTAGTGGTTGCCGGGGCAGTGATTGCTAGTGGAAATGGATAATGACTGCCACTGAGTATAGGTTCCTTTTGGGATGATGAAAATGTACTAAAATTAGAGAGTCATGATGTTTGCACAACTTTGTGAATACCACTAAAATAAAATTATAATTAAAACATTTAAAGTCAGTATTGTAATAAATTGAACTAGTTTGAAATTTTGAGTCAAAGTATCACAGAATGGATCATGTTTTAAAGAAAGCATATTTCCTTGCATTATTCTCATTAGCAAAAGGAATGGTTTTTATACTGTTCCTAATATAAGATAGTTTAGTCTTTGTTTGTTTGTGTTTTTTGTATTTCTGTGCTACTGGGGATTAAATTCAGGAGGCGCTCTTTCACTGAGCTACATTCCCAGCCATTTTTTTTTTTTTTTTGAGACAGGATCTTGCTAAATTGCCCAGCCCAGGCTTAGACTTGCAATCTTCCTGCCTTAGCCTTCCTAGTAGTTGGATTATAGGCATGTATCACTGTGCTCAGTAAAGAGAGTTTAATCTTTATCTTATTCTTTAAATTTTAATTCTATCTTGCAGCAGTAAAGAGATATAATTTCTAAATTCATAAATATATATAGGAGATTTATCCAAAAGATTTTCTACTGATGAAGGACACAGCCAACAAGTTTGAGATAACTGATTTTTTTTTTAAGATAACTGATGTTTTGTTTTCAACTCAAGGAAGCTGAAATCAACAAGGGATAATGACACATCAAATTTTATCTTATAAATACTGAGGTAATTAGTGTACATGAATAAAATAAAAATCAATCCAAGGGTCACTCTGGAAAATTGTCTGAGGTTATGAATGTAATTTATTAATTTTAATTCAATTCTTTATCATGTGGTAACAACTTAGTACAAAGCAAAATTTCCATTCTGTGTTCCACCTTACATACTACATACTAAAAAATCCATCCTTTCAGAATAATCATGTTACAGTCCTTTCTTCACTCATGTCGCTGACTTCTGGCAGTCACCCTTTACCAATCCAGTTAGTATCCTAGACATCGTCTAGACCAGTGTCCAATTTCTTTTCCAGCTTGCCCTGGAAAAAGACAGTAGTGTCCCTGTAGTCTGTGATCTATCTCTTGAAATGTTTGTCTGACCTCATTATCCAGAGCACTCTGTAAATGTTGTCTGCTCCACAGCACCGAGTCTGTGAAGGGGCAGGATACTCCTTTGAAAGTGACATAGCAAAATAGAGTAATCTGTCTAGCTAGGCTTGGAGAATACTGTTGCCAGGTTGCTATTGGTTTAAAGAAAATCTGTGAGCAATGTGCTGGTCACAACTCTCTGCTCCTGAAACCCTGCTGCAAACACTTTTATATGAGGACCAAAAGCAGACAGGAAAGCCTCTCTCTGCTAGCCCATCTTCCCGCTGGCTGCTCTTCAGGAAAAACTTTGCACTTTATGAGTGGCCACAGGGCTCACAGCCAGGCTGTTCCACCTCCCCACAGTGCTAGCCAGTTGGCCTATGGATCAAGTGTCCTTCCTTTTAGCAAGGTAATATTGTAGGAAAAATACCTAGATCACTTGTATTAAAATTCTAGGTCTTTTGCTTACTGGCCTTGTGGAAGTCAGTCAACTTATCTGATCCTCAGTACTATCATCTGTAAAATAGAGATAAAGATGCCTACTAGAAATAGCTGTTGTGCAGCTAAAATAAGAAAATATATCTGAAAAATTAACTGCATCTGGCACCCAGTAACTACTCAAGTCATGAATTTCTGTTTTGGAAGTCAAGGATACAGGATGTGGAGCTGCTCCTCTTTATAATCCCATGAGCACTCTGGCTGGCACTGTTGATGCTGCTTAACCAGTGAGGAAACAGTATTTCCATAGCATTTGAGCTTCCCCTGAAGGCAGAGTCAGAGATAAGACTAACATGCAAGTATTTATTGGAAGATGATCCAGGGAGAGTGGGACAAAGAAGGAAGGAAAGCTACTAGATAGATGTGTTGTAAAGGATACTGCAGAAGAGTATGAAGCTGAATTCCTCCAGGCCTGGTAAGAACTGTGAAGATGGCCCATGAAGGCACACAGGAGCATTTTTCCATTGGTTCTATCCTGAACTGGTCAAAATTTCCCTTCCAAACTGTCCATGTCACCAGCTGATTGAGCAAGCAGTGGTGCCTACAGCTTCAGGGAAGCCCAGGAGAGAAAGCAACAGTGTGTGTTTGGACCAAGAGGCCTCAAGGGAGAAATGAGCTGGCCAGGATCAGCTAGGTAATTTTCAGGATACCATGCAAAATGAAAAGGCAAGGCTCATTGTTTAAAAATTAAGACTTAAGGCAGCACCAGCAGAGCATCAAACCACAGATTGAGAGTCCTTTTAAATGAAGGGTCCTGTAAAATAACACAGGTCCCATGTCCAAGGAAGCTTGCTCTGATCTCAGCTGGGGCTGAAATGAGAGACAAGGCCCAGAAAATGAGAATGGAGGCACTGTAAAACCTCAGACACAGGTGACAATGTGCCCAACCTGAGAAGCCTAACATTGGTTTGAGCCCATTATGGCAATCTCATTCCCCTTCCACAGTGATTGGTTTAAAATGGTCATGTTCTGGTCAATGAGATGTAACAGAAAGCGTATTAAAGGATGTGGGGCAGAAAGAAGCAAGCAGAGCAAAAGCTTTTCTGCTTCCTCCTCTCTCTTCTCTGTTAGAGATGCTATCCTGTGAGGACAGAATGGTGGAGTTGCAGCAGCCATCTTGTAGCCATATAGGGGAGAACACTACTGTCATATTCTAGATAGCTAAGTGGAAAAGAAGGAGATACTAGAGTTCTTGAGGACTTTAGTGAGCCTCTGGGTGCATTCTGGGATCACTACTTTGGAGCTTCCTACTCAATGACAATAACAGTTCTATGGGTAAAGTCACCAGCAGCCAGGAACATCCCTAACTTACACAACTCCTAAGAAACATATTGTCTCTCTAATTCCTTCCATCTGGCAGTGAACCCCATTTTACTTTGAAAAATCATTCAGCCTTTTTTCATATAGTTTTGGTGAAACTTTAGAGTCAAAGAGACTGGTCCTCCCTTTGCCAATGTCTGGGCACTAACCCAGAGCCAGTTGGACTCTCTCTCTTCAGGACATTTGAATACCAATAGCAGTGCCCCAAATGGACTATTATTTTAGTTCTTGCTGTCTAGAGTCTGGTTACCCCAGAGTTCCTGTCATTGCTGAAGATCATCCTTAGATTCTGCGAGCTAGTCAGATCTATTTATGTATCTATCTATGTATGTATGTATTTATCTATGTATGTATGTATCTATCCTTTCACATTTATATGATTATATATAATTTCACAAAACAAGCATATACAAAACACACATACATGTATGTCCGATAGCCACAATACCTACCATGTGCCAATAAAAGAACCAAAGAACGAACTTGAAACATAAAATTTTTTTTAAAAGGACATGAGAAGGATTTATTAGAGGTACATATAGGACACACTAAATAGTGGCATGGAGGTGCTCAGAGAAACGAGGCACCTTGAAACATAAATAATGGAAGCCTCAGATACAGGCATCATTATTCAGCTGCTTATAAATGAACTCTTTCACTTTTATATTTTCTCTTATATTAATTGAAGAAATAGCAGTAGATTGATTGCAAAACTGGCCGCAATTATCTAAACTTCCTTTTGCAATGTGACCATGTAGTTCCTCCCACAAAAGGGTGAAGTCTCTTTCCCTACACCCTTGAATATGGGTTGGGCATGTGATTTGCTATGGATGATAAGATGTAGTAGAAAAAAGATACATTTGTCTCAAGATCGGACCTCAAGCAGCTGTGCTTGCTTTGTGTCTGTCTCTCAGAACCCTGTGACTGCTATGTGAGCAGGTCCATACTCACTCGCTGAAGGATAAGACCACACGGAGCCCAGGTGACACATTCTAGCCATGTCTCTGGCCAACCATCCTCCTGAGCACTACAACTACGAGAGAGCCCAGCTCAAAGTCAGAAAAACTGCCTGAACACAGGTGACTGCAAATATTTGAGGGAGTCCAGATACAACCAGATGAACCATTTAGTTAATTGGTAGACTCTTGAGTGATAATAAATGGTCATTGTCTTCCTTCCCTGAAGTTTGGGATACAGTAGTTTGTGATACAATAGCTGATGGATATAGCCTGTGATGCACAAAAGGTACTAAACTAGTATTCAAGCAGTTATCATTATGTGTTTATTATATGCTTTGTACTATGCCCATATATGATTACTTGTTAGAATTTTCATGGTAATCCCATAAATTGTTTATGTATTTTTAAAAATACTGTGACTCCTCTATACTTGCACATTTTAGAGAGGTAAAACTTTATATGACTATTCCATTTAAATGGTAATTGGAATACTTGTCTAATACAAGAATGTTTGGATTTACCTAACATTAACCCAGCCCAAAACCACAAGGCCCCATTTTAAACAAGGTATTGTAAGAAGTTACAGTGAACTTTGGTCAGAGACTGTTTCTACCATCTGTTTATCCTCGTTCCATAGCACAGTGTCTGGCCCATTTGAAAAAGTTATTCAAATCTTCCAGGGCAAGCCTGGTGGTTCTATTTAAGACCAGAGAAATCTTAGGTTTGTGAGCCAAACCAAAACATATCCCTAGTCCAAAGTGCTCAGAAAGCTTGAGTCAGTTCTAGGATCACTTGGAAAAATTTAACACTGGCTAACCATGTACAATAGGGGGATCTGTTAGAGGTAACTTGGTTTCAATGAGGCAATTCGCTTCACAGACTAGGAGACAGTTGGGTAATGACTGTGTTTGATTTTTCCAGGCTTTAAAATAAACTTTTGAAAAGGTGTGTTCTTAACTGGCACATAAGATCAGTGTTATATATAGAATAGTGGCTCACTTTAATAATGTGTAAGTACATTTAATATATACCCATTATTTTTACTGCACAAGAAATTCTGTATCAAAATGTAATTTTGAAATTTCATTTGTAATTGATTTGTGGTTTCAGTAGGATTTAGAAAATACTTTTGCTGATTCATTTGGCATCAAAATTTCCTGCAAACACAATAAAAATCCACTTGTAAAACAGGTTTTCCAGTGAACATATTCTGATAGTAACTCTGGTTATAATACTAAAGAAGCTCGCTGATTCTTGATAAGTTTGTTTTCTCTGAGATATCTTGACAGAATATTCTAAAAGATCCATGGGGTGGGGGTGGAGGGAACCCAAAACATTAGAAGAGAAAATAAAACAACAGCTACTTAAGGTTGCCAATTAACACTGCCAATTTATTGTTAGCAAAGCAGCTTTCCCATAAAAGTGATACTGGAGATAGGTTAGTCAAACAGCTATCAGCTAAGAAACTTCTAGCAAATTTAACACTTCCATGGCTTTCCATCTCTTGCCATGATATTTCAACATTGTCAGAGGAAATTCTAACTTAGCAATGATTACTTCAAAATGTTCTAGCTCTGAAAGAAGGAACAAATAAAACCTCAAGAAAAGTGAAGTTTACAGAGTGAAATAATACTTGGGGGACATACGGAGAAATGGGAAATGTGATTAGCAATGATTAAATGATCAAAGCAATGGTACATTTAATTTTTGTAAAAGTGGCCTGTAATCAGATGCTTCTATATTAGCAGGCCTGAGTAAATACTAATTTCACCTAACCAGAACCAGTTGCCACATGTTTGTTTCTTATTCTATGTTGAGCAATAATCAAGCAAACTTGAGAAACTCCAGTCTCTTAACACTCCCAATAAGGGACTGGTAGCAAACTAAAATTATTATTATTTTTTCCCATTAAGTTTATTGGTACATTTTAGGTATAAAATACAGTTACATTCATCATTGGGATCTTGTACCTTTACATGAGTATCTTGGTTCTTATTTTTTCCCCTTCCCTTGCCATCCCTTCACCCCCTCCACCCTCCCCTATTTGCAAAGACTTTGTTTCCATTTCTTTTCTGTTTCTCATATTTTTTCTTTTCCCTTTTTTCCCTTCCCCTATCCCCCCCACTTCCGCTGCTCCTTCAGACCTTTACTTCTTATTACACAATATCAATTATACATTTTAAAAATTACAGTATCAAGATCTAGGAGACATTACCAGAGATTTTACAGAATTTAAAAGGATATAGAAAGCATATAACAAAATTCTGTTCTGAATTAAATTTGACAACTTCTAAGGAGTACCTTGGAAGACAAATTAATGAAACTAACTCTGGAGGAAATATAAAATTTGAATAGCAACTATTAAAGAAAGTATATTCCTAACTTGAAAACCTACCTGTATGACAACAACAGGCTCATATACATTTTAACTGATAAATTATATCAAACATTTAAAGCAGAAAACAAAAGGAACACTTCTCCCCTCATTTTAGGAAATCAACATTGTGCTAATCCTAAAACTGGATAAAGATAATAGAAGAAAAAAATATGAACATAGATAGAAATTTGTTTAACAAAACAAACTATTAGGAGTCAGATCTGGCAGTATGTAGAAAGTGGATTCATACAGGGATGGCAGTGTTGGTTCAGCATTGCAAGATCCACCCCCAAAAGTCATCATTTTAACAGAGGAAAGGAAAAAGCCATATGATCCTGTCACTAGTTGGAGAAAAGTATTGGACTAAATTCTACAGCTGTTCATGGTAAAAGCTATCAGGAGACTAGAAGTAGGACAGAACCTTCTCAGCAGATCAAAGACATGTACTCCATACTTCCAGGAAAAATGCCTTATATGAATGGAGAAGATACAATGCTTTCTCTCTAAGGTGGTGAACAAGGGCAGATATGCCTACTCTTCATCTGTCCATTAAACTTTGAAACACAGGCCAAAAACAAAATAGTTTTAAATGACACAATTAGGATAGGATTGGCAAGGTAGAAGTAAAATCTTTATATGTAGATGAAGTGATCATCTTCAGAGAAAATACTAAGAAATCTCTAGGAGCCCCGAGAACTTATATTTGAATTTAGCAGGATTAGAAAACACAAGGTATGTATAAAAATTCAGGTCTGTGTATACTTGCTATAAATGAAGAATTGGATATTGAAATGTAAAAGTTATGTAGGAGTACAAAGGACCTAGAAAAGTAAAAAGAAAAAGAAAAAAAAAACAGTGTTGGAAGACATTTAGTACCTAATTTTAAGACTTCCTCTACAGCTACAGTAATCAAGGCAGTGTTGGAGGAAGGAAAGACATATAGATCATTGGAATAACACAGAATCTACAAATAGAACCACACATATATGGTCCACTGAGTTTTGAAAGATTATTTGACATTAACATTTTATAGAATATAAACTCAACTTAAGAGCTGAGGAAAAGATAGTGTTTTCAGCAAATGGCACTAGAACACCTGGTATCCATATATAAAAAATTAACCTCAACCCTTTATTTCCATACATAAAAATAACTTGAAAGGATCTATGAACCTAAACATGAAAGCCTAAAACTATAAAACTTTAAGAAGAAATTATAAGGGAAAATGTTTATGAATTTAGGATAGGCAAGAACTTCCTAGGATACAAAATACGTGATGTATAAAAGAAAGAAATTGATAAATGAGATTCCACTAAAATGTAGAACTTTAAATGACACCGTCAAAATGAAAAGTAGTCCTTAAACAGACCATATTTACAATGCATATAACCTATGAACAGAATATATAAAGAACTCTTACAGCTCATTAATAGACAACCCAATTAAAAAGTAGACACAAAAAGATGATAAATAGCCAGTACAGCCCAAGGAAAGGTGTGCAACACTAGAATCAGAAAAATACTAATCAGTACAATAAAAAGATTGAATTATACACTCATTAGGGAGATGAAGTTTAAAGTTTTAAAAGCCTTGTCATGACTTTTTCTTTTTGTTGGATTCTCCCCCTTTGCATTTAATTTGTCATGCCCAATGGATTCATTCTGCTGGGCTTCCTGGGGTTGTGATCCTCATTGTCTTTTCCTAGGATATTGTCTAAAATTTTTGGAGTGTTGGTTTGGTATTCATGAAGTTCCTAAGGTGCTCTTTATCATGAAAGTATCTTATTTCTCCATCAATTTTGAAAGATAGTTTTGCAGGGTACATCAATCTGGGTTGGAGGCTGTTTTCTTTAGGGCTTGAAATACGTCACTCCAAGCTCTTCTTGCCTTGAGGGTTTGTGTTGAGAAGTGTGCTGTGATTCTGATGGGCTTTCCTTTGTATGTGATTTGTTTCTTTTCTCTCACTGCTTGTAGAATTTTGTTCTTCTGTTGGGTTTCTGGAATCCTAACTGTTATATGCCTATGTGTAGATTTTTTTTTGATCAAAGCTAGTTGGAGTGCTGTATTGCCTCACTTATCTGTATGTCGAGTTCTTTTCCCCTGCTTGGGAAGTTTTCTGCCATCACTTCTGTGAACAGTTATTTTATGTCATCTGCACTCTCTCCTGTTTCTTCATTGACTCCGATCAGTCTTGTGTTATTCTTCTTTGCATCGTCTAGCAGCTGCTGGATTGCTTTCTTGTGGTCCCTTACAATTTTAAAGCAATTTTTCTTTTCCTGGTCACTAATTGCAATCTTATGTTCTACATCTGAAATTCTGTCCTCACATTGGTTCATTCTGCTGTGTAGGCTTTCAGTGGAGTTTTTAATATCTTGGAAATCTGTTTGCATCTGTTCTATGGATTCCATTTGTTTCCTATGTTGGGATTCCATCAAGTTCCTCAGCTCCTCTATTTTTTTTAATCTGTGTCCTCTCTAGATTTATTAATCATGTCTTGCACTATGGGCACAATCTTTGGTGTTATCTGAGAAATTATTTCTGATTTCATTTTTTCCAGATCCTCTTTTGTTGCCAGTTCAGAGAGTCCAGGTGGTTGAGTATCAGATTGTTCCATCTCGTTTCCCTTTGAGGTTGGTGTAGGTGATCTGGAAGTCTGTTTCTGAGGCTTGTTTATGTGTCTTCTCGTTTCCATGGCAGGGAGGTGCTGCTGGTGCCTGAGTGGCTCACCTTCTCTGCCTGGGAGTGGTGGAATGGTGGCTGGGGAGCCTCCTCCTGGGCGCTGAATGAACTAAAATTATTAAGGAGAAGAGCTAATTGCATCTCTTCCAAAATCAAAGTAAAACTCTACCTGATTATTGATCTCAGATTTTAACTGTTAAAGCTTGAGTTTATTCTTACTTCTTTTAACTGATATTATGTCACTGTTTTATTTTCAGATTATAAATGTGCAGTTGCCCAGAAGAACCATGATTGCTATATATTTTGTTCTCCATGTTAGTGGACATTGTCATAATATTTCATCTACAAACTTTTGAGAACAGTTGTTGGTTTTTATGTCCTTTGGACTTTTTACTAAGGTTTGAAGGGGAGAAAGAGAATAACGTCCTAGCTTTTCTTTAGACAAACATAATTGGTTTTAACTATTTTCTAAGTTGGTAAAACACACTGCAGAAACTTTTCTGTGTCGTTCTAGAAACTATCCCCCTAGAAGACACAAAAGAGAAGAAAAGGAGAAACTTTTTGCTTCTCCCTCTCTTTCAACATTCTAACTCTTGGGACATTTATTTCAGTTTAATCTATTCATAAATAAACATTTTTCCTCCAGTGTCTATTTTTTAAATTATATGTTTAAAATCAAAGTGAAACTAAAATTTCAGAGAGTATCATAGTAATGTGAGCCTGGGGGGTGTTAGGGAGAGTGTGGTAGTAAAATGAAACTTGGGGTCTTACCTTTATTATTTGAAGAATAGACCCTGCTGATTATGTCTTGAATGTTTAAAGGCAACCACTTATTCACACATATACAAAACAACAGAAGAGGGAAACATGGAAAATATGTAATTAATGAATAAAACTTAGGAAAAGAGTAGAAAGACAAGAGCCAAGAAATGAAGGGAAAAGTCCTGGTGACATAGTCTGTGCTCCTGGATGCCACCTTACCTGGAATGAGATGCACTCCTGCAAGTAGCAGCTACTTGAGGCAATAAATAACCTTTGGGGTAAATTTAGTTGAGTGAGCTTTTATTGCAGGCATTCCAAAGCATCTGAACCACCTCAGCCTTCACACTCAGCACCTGTATTTTTTGCTTTACTTGCCTCCTCTTTCATGCTCACACATTTCCACAATGTGTTAACGTTTATTTTGAAAACTTCCAGAATATAAGAAAAAGACATGAAAAGTACATTTGCTGCCTTGCTAAGATTCTGTCATTCCTCTGGCTTTTCAATATCCTAACTTTGCTGTTCCCAGCCTTGCAGAGATACGCTATGCATTTTTCCATCTCAGTTTCTGTGCCATCAAATCCTTATTGGGAAATAAATTATATTTACATGCACTACAAAACATATGCCCTTGATCATACTTCCTACCAGAATCATACATAAGGTATGAAGTCTAGTTGCTTAACATCTCTTAGCTCTTGTTTCACAAATTGCTTAACATCTGTGAACTTCAGATGCACATCTACAGAATGATGTGGTTCTTGGAACCTCCCATCAATTCAAAACCCTCAGCCTCCTGGAAAGACCCTACCTAAAATCATTTTGGTCTCTCAAGCATTCTTTCAAACTCATTCATCCATTTGAAAGGTGTATTCATTATCTATTGCCACATAACAAATCATCTCAAATTTAGAAATTTAAAACAAAAACTTTTATTACCATATAACTTCTGTGTATCAGGAATTCAGGTATGGCTTAGCTGAATGACTTTGGTTCAGGATCTCTCCCAAGCTACAACAAGGTGTCTGCTGAAGCACAGAGGGTCAAATATATATGATCACACTTATATGTGGGATCTAAAAAAGTCAAACTCACTGAGCAGAGAGGAAAATAATGGTAAGCAGAGGCAGAGGGCTGGGGATGAGGCAGATGGAGGAAGGGGAAGCACTAGCCAAAGGGTACAAAGTTTCAGTTAGGTAGAATAATTTCTGTTGATCTACTGCACAGTTTGGTGACTATAATTAAAAATGTATTATATAATTCAAGACAGGTGAAAGAAAGCTAATGTTCTTATTCTAAAGAAATGATCAATATTTGAGGTGATAGGTCTGCTAACTAGCCTAGGATGATCATTCTACAATGTATACAAGTAGTAAAGCACACCATATCATACTCCATAAATTATACAATTACTATTTATCAATTAAAAAGAAAAGAAAAGAAAAACTTTTTTAAAAGGTGCCTACTGTAGCTGCAGTTATCTTCAGGCCTGACCTGGTGGGAGGTTTATTTCTAAGCTCACCCACACACCTGATAGCAGACCTTAGGTTTTCACTGGCTGTGGCCAAAAATATTGCTTTCTTGACCTATAGGCCTCTCCATAAGTCTACACACAACACAACACAGTAGCTGGCTTCCCCCAGAATAAGAGATCTAAAAGAGAGAGAGGGAGAGTCTAAGGCAGAAGTCACAGTCTTTTTATAGTGTAATCTCAGAGGTGACATTCCATTATTTCTGCCTTGTTCTTGAGCCATTAGATCTAGTGTGCACACACGGGGAGGTGATTATATAAAAGCATTAAAACTAGAAGTGTATGCCAATCAATCTCTTTGTTACTTCAGTGTAACTGAATAGACTGGACTATCTTAGGTGCTACCTAATGATCCAGGCAAACCTAAACACACCTAGATCCCAGTGATGAGCCCAGATTAGAAACTCAGACACAGAGGAGTATAATCTTTATATCTTTGCTGATACTCTTCCTATACTTGGAGCACTAATGCTGTATCTCCTCAAGATCTATCAAAAACTACTCCATCTTACTCTTTGAACTGTTCACTTTTCTATGAAACTTCTATAAATTCCTTAACCATATGTAAATGTCTCCTTGTACAAAACCTGAAATATTTGGCTTGTGCAATTTTCAGGGTATTAATCATTTTCTGTTTGGTAATATCATTTTTGCATATTTGTGTTTCATCCATATCAATTCCATATAGAACATTGCCTGTTCCGTTGTGGCACAATTTTTTTTGTTTTAATTAATGTCAGAATCCTAAAGGTAATATAGAAAAGTATTTAGGACATCTACCTCTTTTCAGTTCTTTTGGAAGAAATAGAAGAAGCCAGCAAACAGGAACTCCCCTCTGCTCAACTTCTCCTCAGCTCCTCACTCCCCACAAGTCCCCTTCTCCCCACAAATAATGAGCAAAACACAAAAATGCCAGGATATAAAAGCACACATGAGTCTTTTAAAGGTAAGGTCTTTAAATTTGGGAGAGTCCAATCTAACAAAGAGAATGAGGCAAATCACAAACATAAAAGGGAATGTTCAAGTGCAGATAATTGAACCTGTAGGTTCAACCTGAACACTTTTAGGTTTTTAGGTTACAAGGAACTAAAGATGGACGAGAGCTAAGAAGGTTTGAAAAGATTCAATACTATGCACTTATGTAACATAATACTGCCATTCACAGCTATCATTTGAGTTGTTACTCTATGCCTAATACACTAAATGTATTCTACACATTAGTTCATCTAATCATTACAAAATGAGGAAGTTGAAGAGTTTAAACAGGTGAAATAATACATCCTAGACCAACAGCTAGTAAGTGGCTGAACAGGAATTGTAGTGTAGGTCTATCTGACAATCAAAATCTGTGCTCCAAGCTGCTCCTATTATTTATTTTCAGTAAATCAGTTGAAATAAAGGAGCACCTCACTCAATATACAAACTCAATATATATACTGTTTTATGTGGAAATATGGGCATAATTTCCATCAACAATGTTTAAAATATGAGTTTAAAAAGTCACACTTTGACACACAAGACAAGCAATAGAGAAATGTCATTTTACCTTTGGCACCAGGCTAAAATCTTTCCTTGGTCAATTTCTATACCAGCAGTAGTGAACCTACAGCATGTGTGTCACACAGGGCTCTTTGTTATCATTGAAAAGAGTAAAAGGTTCACCATTACTGTGAATCTATAGTACACCAGGCATTAAATTTCTTTTCAGTCTTTCATAGGATTAGACTTTTAACTCATTTAAAAAGTATTTACAAAAATCAGTACATATTATTTTATGCTCATAAATTACATGCCTTTGTGGATAGATATAAAGTGCTGAGTCAGTACTTTCTCAAAACATGAGATTATGAAAATACTAGGAATATCAGTCTGAAATTTAAAAGATTACATTTTCTAAACTAGGAAAATTTTTTCTTTAAATGGTAACATAATTGTTATAGAACTTCTTTTGAAATATTTGATTATCAATAAAAATTATTTCAATTCCACTGCTCCTAGGGCAGAGGAGGTGAGCCAATCCCAGTACCAAGGAGGAGGCTCCCCCACCACCATTTCACTGCTCCTAGGGTAGAGGAGGTGAGCCAGTCCCAGCATGCTGAAGGAGGCTCCCCTGCCACCATTCCACCACTCCCAGGCAGAGAAGGTGAGCCACTCAGGCACCAGCAGCACCTCCCTGCCATGGAAACGAGAAGACACATAAACAAGCCTCAGAAACAGACTTCCAGATCACCTACACCAACCTCAAAGGGAAACGAGATGGAACAATCTGATACTCAACCACCTGGACTCTCTGAACTGGCAACAAAAGAGGATCTGGAAAAAATGAAATCAGAAATAATTTCTCAGATAACACCAAAGATTGTGCCCATAGTGCAAGACATGATTAATAAATCTAGAGAGGACACAGATTAAAAAAAATAGAGGAGCTGAGGAACTTGATGGAATCCCAACATAGGAAACAAATGGAATCCATAGAACAGATGCAAACAGATTTCCAAGATATTAAAAACTCCACTGAAAGCCTACACAGCAGAATGAACCAATGTGAGGACAGAATTTCAGATGTAGAACATAAGATTGCAATTAGTGACCAGGAAAAGAAAAATTGCTTTAAAATTGTAAGGGACCACAAGAAAGCAATCCAGCAGCTGCTAGACGATGCAAAGAAGAATAACACAAGACTGATCGGAGTCAATGAAGAAACAGGAGAGAGTGCAGATGACATAAAATAACTGTTCACAGAAGTGATGGCAGAAAACTTCCCAAGCAGGGGAAAAGAACTCGACATACAGATAAGTGAGGCAATACAGCACTCCAACTAGCTTTGATCAAAAAAAAATCTACACATAGGCATATAACAGTTAGGATTCCAGAAACCCAACAGAAGAACAAAATTCTACAAGCAGTGAGAGAAAAGAAACAAATCACATACAAAGGAAAGCCCATCAGAATCACAGCACACTTCTCAACACAAACCCTCAAGGCAAGAAGAGCTTGGAGTGACGTATTTCAAGCCCTAAAGAAAACAGCCTCCAACCCAGATTGATGTACCCTGCAAAACTATCTTTCAAAATTGATGGAGAAATAAGATACTTTCATGATAAAGAGCACCTTAGGAACTTCATGAATACCAAACCAACACTCCAAAAATTTTAGACAATATCCTAGGAAAAGACAATGAGGATCACAACCCCAGGAAGCCCAGCAGAATGAATCCATTGGGCATGACAAATTAAATGCAAAGGGGGAGAATCCAACAAAAAGAAAAAGTCATGACAAGGCTTTTAAAACTTTAAACTTCATCTCCCTAATGAGTGTATAATTCAATCTTTTTATTGTACTGATTAGTATTTTTCTGATTCTAGTGTTGCACACCTTTCCTTGGGCTGTACTGGCTATTTATCATCTTTTTGTGTCTACTTTTTAATTGGGTTGTCTATTAATGAGCTGTAAGAGTTCTTTATATATTCTGTTCATAGGTTATATGCATTGTAAATATGGTCTGTTTAAGGACTACTTTTCATTTTGACGGTGTCATTTAAAGTTCTACATTTTAGTGGAATCTCATTTATCAATTTCTTTCTTTTATACATCACGTATTTTGTATCCTAGGAAGTTCTTGCCTATCCTAAATTCATAAACATTTTCCCTTATAATTTCTTCTTAAAGTTTTATAGTTTTAGGCTTTCATGTTTAGGTTCATAGATCCTTTCAAGTTATTTTTATGTATGGAAATAAAGGGTTGAGGTTAATTTTTTATATATGGATACCAGGTGTTCTAGTGCCATTTGCTGAAAACACTATCTTTTCCTCAGCTCTTAAGTTGAGTTTATATTCTATAAAATGTTAATGTCAAATAATCTTTCAAAACTCAGTGGACCATATATGTGTGGTTCTATTTGTAGATTCTGTGTTATTCCAATGATCTATATGTCTTTCCTTCCTCCAACACTGCCTTGATTACTGTAGCTGTAGAGGAAGTCTTAAAATTAGGTACTAAATGTCTTCCAACACTGTTTTTTTTTTCTTTTTCTTTTTACTTTTCTAGGTCCTTTGTACTCCTACATAACTTTTACATTTCAATATCCAATTCTTCATTTATAGCAAGTATACACAGACCTGAATTTTTATACATACCTTGTGTTTTCTAATCCTGCTAAATTCAAATATAAGTTCTCGGGGCTCCTAGAGATTTCTTAGTATTTTCTCTGAAGATGATCACTTCATCTACATATAAAGATTTTACTTCTACCTTGCCAATCCTATCCTAATTGTGTCATTTAAAACTATTTTGTTTTTGGCCTGTGTTTCAAAGTTTAATGGACAGATGAAGAGTAGGCATATCTGCCCTTGTTCACCACCTTAGAGAGAAAGCATTGTATCTTCTCCATTCATATAAGGCATTTTTCCTGGAAGTATGGAGTACATGTCTTTGATCTGCTGAGAAGGTTCTGTCCTACTTCTAGTCTCCTGATAGCTTTTACCATGAACAGCTGTAGAATTTAGTCCAATACTTTTCTCCAACTAGTGACAGGATCATATGGCTTTTTCCTTTCCTCTGTTAAAATGATGACTTTTGGGGGTGGATCTTGCAATGCTGAACCAACACTGCCATCCCTGTATGAATCCACTTTCTACATACTGCCAGATCTGACTTCTAATAGTTTGTTTTGTTAAACAAATTTCTATCTATGTTCATATTTTTTTCTTCTATTATCTTTATCCAGTTTTAGGATTAGCACAATGTTGATTTCCTAAAATGAGGGGAGAAGTGTTCCTTTTGTTTTCTGCTTTAAATGTTTGATATAATTTATCAGTTAAAATGTATATGAGCCTGTTGTTGTCATACAGGTAGGTTTTCAAGTTAGGAATATACTTTCTTTAATAGTTGCTATTCAAATTTTATATTTCCTCCAGAGTTAGTTTCATTAATTTGTCTTCCAAGGTACTCCTTAGAAGTTGTCAAATTTAATTCAGAACAGAATTTTGTTATATGCTTTCTATATCCTTTTAAATTCTGTAAAATCTCTGGTAATGTCTCCTAGATCTTGATACTGTAATTTTTAAAATGTATAATTGATATTGTGTAATAAGAAGTAAAGGTCTGAAGGAGCAGCGGAAGTGGGAGGGATAGGGGAAGGGAAAAAAGGGAAAAGAAAAAATATGAGAAACAGAAAAGAAATGGAAACAAAGTCTTTGCAAATAGGGGAGGGTGGAGGGGGTGAAGGGATGGCAAGGGAAGGGGAAAAAATAAGAACCAAGATACTCATGTAAAGGTACAAGATCCCAATGATGTATGTAACTGTATTTTATACCTACTACAATGTACCAATAAACTTAATGTCTTCCTCACTCCCCTTCTATCTACTAAGGTGAGCAAACTGGGCCCATGCTTCAAGGCCCAATTCCAGTGATATTTTTGTAAGATAAACTTCTCTAACTGCCCCACCCCTTTCTGACTACCCCTACTTTGCCACTGGTCACTATTTATCTATTGTTTTATTATTTTCTTTCTGTATCAATATCTGTCACTAGGTGACATAGCATTTTTGTGCAGATTAGAAAAACACACCCTCTCTGGGCAGGTGCACTTTACTCTAGGGGACTTGGCTTTGGGGGCAGAGAACAGACTAATCTCAGCCCTTATTCATCTGTTATTAGCTGTGTGCTCATGGACATTGAACAACATGCAGAAATCGTCCTGATACAGAGCCTCCTTCTTAACAAGGTCAGGACTTTGTCTGACCTCTCTTAACCCCCACCCCTCATACTTTTAAAATTTGTTTTGTTTTAAGCCATTTTTTATATTCCAGCTTTTAGTCTCCTACATTCTCCTTTGTACATAATAAATGTTGTAGTTGGCGGTGATCTTTAATTTGTGCATTCTTGCTAATTATTGGGTTTCTGATTAAGTAAGAAATACATTATCTGAAAACCAGATAAAATTTATTGTGAAGTCAGCAAAGGAAAAACAATCAATAGAGTTGAAGAGACAGCCCACAGAATAGGAGAAAATCTTTGCCAGTTACTTTTTAGACAGAGGATTTGTATCTAGAATATATAAAGAACTCATAAAACAACACCAGAAAACAATAAATGGGCAAATGAATTCTATGGTCACTTCTGAAAAGAAGTACAAATGGGCAATAAGTATATGAGAAGATTTTCAACATCTTTAGCCCTCAGGGAAATGCAAATTAAAGCTATGTAGAGATTCTGCCTTAGCCCAATCAGAATGGCTATCATCAAGAATGTTTTAAAATGTTGTGGAGGATACGAGAAATTGGAACCTTTCTATACTGTTGAATGAAATGTAAAGTAGTACAACCACTATGGAAATCAGTATAGAGTTTCTTCAAAAAAACTAAAACTAGGGATACCATTTGACCCATCTATACCATTTCTGGTATATTTCTGAAAGAATTAAAGATGGCATACTATAGTGGTATCTGTATATCCATGTTTACTGCAGCACAATTCACAATAGCTATGCTATGGAAACAGCCTAGATGCCCATTAACAGATGAATGGATAAAGAAAATTGGCATATATACACAATGGAATATTATTCAGCCATGAAGAAGAAAATCATGTCATTTACAGGAAAATGGATTGAACTGGAGACAATAAGGTTAAGCAAAATAAGCCAGACTCAGAAAGTCAAATAACACGTGTTTTCTCTCATATGTGGAGCCTATAAATAATGTTAATAATAGAGAAAAAAGGTTAAAAAGGAGAGATGAGGAGGAGGTAGAAGGAAGACTAACAAAAATAAGAAAAGGGATAAGGGAGAGGAAGAGAAGAGGATAATGGAGAGTAAAATAATCAGAGTATCTTATATGCATATAGCAAAATGAAACACATTATTCTGTATAACAAATATGCACTAATAAAAAATTGTAAAAATATTATTTAGTGTGGCTCATTTCATAACAGCCTTGAGATTAATTCACATAATATAAGATTTAACCTTTAAAAATATACAATTCAGTAGTTTTAATATTTACTATTACTATACTATTTTAGAATATTTTTTACCCAAAATGAAACTCCAAACATTCCTTACTCCACTCCTTTGAGCCTCCAGCAACCACTAATCTTCTTTCTGGATCTTTCTCTATGGATTTATCTACTTTGGACATTTTATATAAGTGTAATCATATAATAAGTGATCTTTTGTGAGCACAAAAGATCTATTCACTTAGCATAATGATTTCAAGGCTGATCCACATGTAACATGTGCAAGTACTTTATTCCTTTTATGGCTGAATTTCAGTGGGTGAATTTATCATATTTTATTTTTCTGTTCATCTGTTAATAGACATATGAGATATCTCCACTTTTGGCTATTATGAATAATGCTGTTATGAACATCCAGGCGCAAGTCTTTTGTTTTGTTTTGTTTTGGGTTTTTTGGTACCAGGGATTGAACTCAGGTCCTTCCACTTGCGAGGCAGGCGCCAGAACCACTGAGCTACATCCCCAGCCCTAGGTGCAAGTTTTATAAGGACATATATTTCCAGTTCTCTTGGGTATATATCCAGGAGTGGAATTCCTGGGCAATAATGGTAGCTCTATGCTTAACTTTTTGAGGAACTTCTAAACTGTATTCCAAAGTGGCTGGGCCGTCTTACAATCCCACCAGCAGTAAAGGTTATGACTTCTCTACATCCTCACCTACATTTGTTATTGTCTGTCTTTTTTATTATAGCCATATTAATGATTTAAATAGCATTTCATTGTGGTTTTGATTTGTATTTCACTAATGACATGAAGTTTCTCATAATCAGTCAGACCAAAGGAAGAACAGGAATAAAGAAATGGCTCAGTAATAATCAAAGTCAGAATTGTAAATGTAGCCATGACTCTCTTCCCATTATTTGTTCTGTTTCTCTCTGCAGGTAAGCTGAACTTCCTTCTTTCACTGTAGGCCAACTTCTTCCCTATGGCCGCTGCCAGCTACTGCCACTAGGGAGGGAACTTTCTCAGGGAATTTTAGTCTATATCCTTTGGGTCAGGCACTCAGAACTTGACCAGTCAACAGTGAACAGAAAATCAAGGTAAGGGAAAAACATGGCAGTTCCCAAAGGAACCACATGACTGTAATGGGGAAGAGGGAAAATAACTTCTAAAACTAGGGAAATGTTACTCCCAGTTGAAATAGGATACAGGTAATATGAAATAGTATGCATTCATGACACTATTTTCATTGAAGATTGAATAGCATTAGATTTTTGCTTTCCAAATGTTTTTTAATGTCCTTTGGCCAAAAGCCATAACATTTCTTACTGACTTGAACAATTTTCAGATATAAAGGAATATGTAGTTAATGGTCCTCATAATGCATATCAGTAATATGTTTGTGTTGGCTATCAAGCCATTTTAAAATATGTTAATAAACTATAGTATTATTCTGTTTATATATTAACTCTGACTTCGCTCATCTAAAGGTTTCTGTTGAAAGCATTTAACTCAGAGGTTACAAACTGGCAGTTTACAGGCCTGAGTTTCCCTTAAGAAATTTGTTTGTCTTACAGTGTTGTGAGTTTCTTTTAAAAATCTGAAGTCTATATGAAAAAAAATTTGTACTAAAAATATCTGGAAATTTCACATAAGAATCTGAAGCTCCAGCTTTTCTTTAAAAATCAAATGATTGGGCAGCATCTTGCCCAGATCCCCACATCAACACAGCAAGGAGCCAATGCTAGAGCGAGGCCACACCTCAGATTGTTCATGGTAGAGCTCACCAGATACCTGCACTCTACCCCTGGACCTCTGCATATAGAGTTTGTAACCTCCAACTTGAATTATTTCAATCAACTGTCTCTGAGAGAGCACATACCAAGTAACTAAGTCATAGTTTCCATTTATTGGAGCCTTGTGGATGCACAAAGTAGCAAGACATAAAAGGGGAATTCACTTAAGAGTTAAATGAAATGAGAATCTACACTACAGGTGCTTAAAGTTTGTGATCATTTTAACTTTTAGACTCCTGAACAAAATGTAAGACGATCGAGACAACAGAAAATTCCTTTGCAAATCTAGGATTCTCTTTATTAATTCTTTTTGTCTCCTTTCAAAGCAGGTGACTCCTAGTTAGCTTTAACTATGTCCTACTGGAGGATTAATCTATCTAGTGCAAGTCTATTATTTCTTCACCAATTGTCATTATAAAAAACTTTTTTGGAGCCAGGCATGATGGTGGATGCCTGTAATCACAGTACTCTGGGAGGCTGAGGCAGGATTGCAAGTTTGAGCCTAGGCTGAGTAACTAAGTGACTTAGTGAGACCATGTCTCAAAAAAAAAGGGGCTGAGGATGTAGCTCAGTGTAAAGGCCCTGGGTTCAAATTCCAGTAGCACACACACAAAAACTGTCTTTAGCCTAAAGTATTCTAGGCTAAGGCCATCTGGTGATTATCTTACTATATCAATTGTAAGAAATTTATAATCTTGGCCTTGTACCTTGATCAATCCATTTCAGCTTCTCATGACATGAGAGGTCAAAGTATTGAGCTATTATATCCAGTGACTGCTTGAGGTAGATGCCGTGATATGACACTGAGGTCTTTCTTCAGGAAGATGGTCTTCAGTGCTCACCTCTGTTTAAGCTGCCGTACCTAATGTCATGCCTCCTCCAAGGTCAATGCCCATCCAAAGAATGACCATTTGAGGACATAAAGTCCTGGCCCCCTGTCCAAATCAGGGCATCTCAAGGGCCAGCCTGGCCCCAGAGCTCTTGTAGGGTTGCCTGAGGCCTTTGTTAGAATTATATCTCCATTCAACCCCTGCCTCTTCCTGCTTCCTGTTGTCCTCCCAAGTGTTGACCCCAAGCACAGCCTAGTAAACCCCTGCACCTAGTCTCTGTTTCAGAGTCAGTTTTACAGGAGCCCAATCTGAGAAATTACTATAAAGAGGGTGGCTATGGAATGTGAGTGGCATTTCAGAGGGAAGGGGACAGAACCCAGATAGCACAGCACAGGATTCATATTTTAGAACAGAAGCAAATTAGAAAGTAGGAACATCGATTATCCCCTTGCCCCTTCTTTCTATTAAAATACTTATGAACCCAAAGAAAGGAGATAAAAAAAGTTACAGTGGCATGAAAACTAGAAATGCTGCTCAGCCATGTACCAGATGTCAGAAAGAACATCCACTTACCAAAACCTGGATTTAGAAGCCCAGAGATAATGACAGAGGGAAGCAGGTATTTTCTTCTGGGTGAGGGATCAGTTGTGATCCCCCAAAAGTCCTATCTCCTGAATTCCAGAGGATCTATTTTAATAGATGCAGAATAAATACAAAGCAACAAATTTTCTGAAGATAGACAGGTCTTGAAATCTACAATGCAAATGGAAGGTTCTGTAATTGACCATTTTTATTGATGATCTGCCAGAGTTGGGTACAACTTTCTTTTCCTAGAATAATTAATATTTTTAAAGTAGTGGAAGCAGCCAATGAAACATTATGAAATACAAACAGAGAATCTGTACATCTTTTGAAAAAAACATGAATGGAATATATGGTATTTCTGCAGGAAGCCTAATCAATTTTAGAACACTTCTAGTTGTACTCTCAATAAGATTTAGGAAAATATGAATCATTTGAAATAAAAGGTGAAATATGAAGAAGATAACAAGCATGAAAGATGAGAGAGAAATGTAATCAGGGATCAAAAGAACTATATGAGTTAATATGTTTTTTTAAAACTATAAAATACCATCATAGAATTAAATCATCATGTTGACAAGGAAGAAAACTGAAGCAGTGATTTGGAGAATAAGCTTGAAAAGACCTCCCAAAAAGGATTAGAAAAAATTGAGAGGTGAAACTATGAAAAGTATGTAGAGCAGAGACAAGAGAATCAAGGGAAAATAATAACCCCCCCAAACAGGCCAAACAGGTACAATAAATTAATATTAGGAGAAAACTTTCCCAGTAGGAAGATGTACCTCAGTGTGTGGAAATCAAGAGCCCACACGATATAGGAAAAAGTTAACACCTAGATAAATCCTGTTAAATTTTTTAAAATTTCATTTAAAGGTTTTTATATAAATAAGCAATAGATCATCTAGAAAAAATATAGGCATACAATGAAATATTCTTTCTCATTTAGGGACAAGAAGGGCTGTAGCAGGAACACCACAGGTGTCAACATTTGGGCTATTCAGCAATTCCTTGTCAAAGCAAATCTTGCTTCAGTAACAACCAGGTAGGTCATCACAGAACTGACCACTCCAAACTCCACTGTCTTCATATCTTTGAGGCACCGAATCTACTAGATCATGTATAGAGAGGTTTCTTCCCCCAATGTGTGGCCATACCCATGTGCATGTTTCCCACTGCTAATCTAACAAATTACCAAAAACATGGTGACTGAAAACAACTACCACTTAATATCTTAACAATTCTGAAGGTAAGAAGTTTGGAATAGGTCTCAATGGACATAAAAATCAGACTGCTAGCAGAGCTGCACTCCTATCTGAGCACACCAGGGGAGACTTTGTTTCCTTGCTCTTTCCTCCTTCTATGTCACATGCCCCCCTTCTGTCTTCAAAGCCAACAACAGTGGCTGGAGTTCTTATCCCCTCACATTCTTCTGACCTCTTCTTCTCCTCTCCTTTCCACATTTAAGGACTCTTGTGTTACACTGAGCCATGTGGATAATCCAGGATAATGAACCTCTCTTAAAGCCGGTTGATTAGCAACCTTAATTCCATCTGCTACTTGTTTTTCCTTTACCATGTAACTTACTATAGTCACAGGTCTCAGGGATTAGGATTTGGCATCTTTGGGAATCCATTTTTCTGCCTACCACAAAGGCCTTCTCTGATTTTTCACTTATTTTTCACCAGCATCTCCACAGAAGGGTGGTGATTAAAATAAAATAAAATGTCAATATCTCATTTACAATGGATAAAAATTTGATGAAGGAAGGGGAAATGCATGGCTAAAATGGAAACTGGACGTGGAATTAGTGATTAAACTAGATAATACATAGGAAGTCACCTAGCCTAAAGACTGGCTCAGAGCATCCTTGATTGAACCTTAGTTGAATCTGAATCTGAGGTTGATAACCCTGTCAGTTCTTTCACAGCACAGCTTCTAGATGTGGGCTTTCATCTAACTTCTATTCAAAAATCACTGTTTCATAAAATTCCCACTACCATCTTTCTTTTCCCTTCCCCAGCATCCTTAAAATAGTTTTATACTTCCTGTTGCTACCTTCAGCATGGAAAAGCTGCATGGAAATTATACTTAATTCTTGTGAACCAAGAGTCTGTCCAGTAGCTTCTGTGCTGAAATTGTGTAGCCTCTGATTTATAATTATCATTTCAATGAAGGGGATTGACCAAAGGCAAGAATTGTACAATGCACCAAGACTGAAGGGGTTCTAGCTATTTGGGAAGAAACCACCTCATTCATTGAGGAAATGTAGTTTCATTTATATGTATATTGATTAAGTTTTAATTAGGTTCAGTTTTATATAACAGAAACCCCAGTAAAGGGACTTAAATACATAAAAGTTTCTCTTTCATGTAAAATAATTTTGAAAATGGACAGGTCCAAGCTTTAGTAACAGCTCCACAAATAAGTCTACAGTTTGTGCTAGGGTAAGTGTCTATTTTACTTTAATAATCAATATTCAAACTATATGTTAGAGCACTACCTCTGATAGTGAAGAAGATGTTTAATTTGTTTTGGATATGCATATTTTTCAATATCATTTTGAACCCAGATTTTTCTGTATTCAATGTGTTTCTATCAATGGCATGTTATTATTTTCTTTATGCTCAATTTTTCTCACCATGCCACTTAGAAATCCCTGTAGGTTAGTTTTAGTCCTTTGAATATGACCCTATTAGTCTTTGGGCTTTTTCTTGCTCTAAGCATAAGATATACTAGACTCATCTTATACATCTTTGCCCGACACTAGGAATCAGCTATTAGGAATGCCCTAGTAGGAATGGTATTTGAGACTATCATTTGTTAATTACTACTGAGCTATCATTGTTCGTAGGCCTTTTCAATGGACAGAGGTATAAAATATGTATTTTTTTACAGAGAAAAAAATATATAACAAGTTCATACATATTTTCAGTTCAAGTTTTAAGATTACAAAGATTTTAACTAATTACCTTTTATTTAGAGTTACATGTTTTTTTCTCTCATGCTAAAATGGTTCCTAACAACATGACAGTTTATACAAATAGTACCAAAAATATATATTTATATAACCAACAAACTAATTAATATAATGTTTTTAATTCTTTTGTCACTAGGATATGTCCTAAAATATAGTGCTTTAAATTAATGTAAAATAATTCTATTTAGTATAAATATAGCAACTTAAGACATAGCCTGGTTCTTTTGTTCATGCTTGTTTTTTAATTTAAGGTTTTTTCTTTTCTTTATCACTTTTGTCTTTTAATTATGTAAAACATTAACCTAGTCACAGGATTTTAAATGTAGTGTATTTAGAAAAGTACAGTTTCCTTCCCTTTTGCTCCCTCATAATTTTTTGTTTATCTTCCTATTATTTAGAGAAAAATAGACAAATGTTTAAATTTATTCATATTTTCCTCTGGTATTTTTTACATAAAGGTGGCATACCATGAACACCCTCCTACATCACGTTTTTTTCACTTGAAAAATACCCTAGAGATTACTTCATACCAGCACAGAGGGCTTCCTTATTTCCTTTTAGTAGAAGCAAAGACCATCATATGTTTATACTGCAACTTTCTCAACCAATCCCTTACAGACTGACATTTGTGAGGTTTTTTTCCCTTTTCTAATATAAAAAAGGAATTAAGATGCGTTATGCACATGTATCAACTCCAAATAAGGAATGTAAACATTATCTACTGCAAAGATGTACTAATAAAAAAATAAATGAACAAAAACTTCCATTAAAATTTTCTGTGTAGCTAAGCACCATGGCACATACTTATACCCTGAGCTATGGCGTGGCTGAGGTAGGAGGACTGCAAGTTCAAGGCCAGTCTGGGTGACTTAGACTGACCCTTTCTAGAAAATAAAAAAATAAAAAGGGCTGGGGATATAGCTCAGTGGTAGAGTGCTTGCTTAGCACGTGCCAGGCCTTGGGTTCAATCCCCACTGCCATTGATTAATCAGTCTTGATTGTATATCATTATATTATTGCCAGTGTATTTATATGTGAGAATATTTTTGCTATTGTATTTTTGGATAGATTTCTAGAAGAGGGATTGGTGGGACAAAGGGTTTATGTATGTATATATGATATTGCCAGTAATTGATAAATTCCTCTCCATTGGGCTAGTTTGTATTCTCACCGGTAATGTGTTAGTCTCCCTGTGGTCTTGTCAATAAAATATTTCATCAAACTTTTGCATCTTTGTCATCTGACAGATGAGGAGGGATATCTCAGTATAGTTATAATTTCCATCTCCTACTTTGAATGAGGCTGAGCCTTTCTTCATATGTTTAGGGTCCATGAAAATAAATTTAAATTCAAATGTGCTTGCTGCTGACACTGGTGTGTTCTTCCATTTAAAGTTGGAGAGAACAGGATGAGAATGGTTAGGTACAAAATAAACTTATACTGAGGACAAGGTCATCCCCAAAGTATTTCTTAGTGAAACTTCTATGGAGGTATTTGAAAGGTTGCAGGAAATAAAAATATATCCACCAGATTTTTACATGAGTCCTTACAGTTTTATCACAGCATCATGTGCTGGTTGGAGTTCTCATCTTCAGCTGTGCATTAGATTTGCATACAGAGTTTTACAAGAAGGGAAAAGAGATGCCAGGGCTTCACTGCTGGATATTTGGACCTGGTGACCCTGGGGAGAGGCCTTGATGGTAGTGTTTAGTGATTCTATTCAGACAGGGCTGAAAAATAAAAGCATTTGTTTGATAAATATCAACTGGATGCCTACTGAGTGTCAGGGAACAAGCTGGCTGATGGGTGTTGGAAACACAGCAATCGTAAGACAATCTTTGTCCTTATGGACTATAGAGAGCCAGACAAGAAATACAGTATTTAGTAAATTCATGTTTAGTTTCTATATGATGAAAGATCATGGGCCAAGACAAAGAGTAAATGGAAGGAATACTTTTTTAATAGGCTAGTCTGAAGAAGTCTTCCTGAGATGAACTTCAAGCCGCTTTGCAAAAGAAAAATGGGATTTGGGGCCAGATAGACCTACACTTTTAAGGGCTTTTGGGAACATCTGAGTAGACTTAATATAAAGTACTGTGCACTTCCTGGTTCACAATAAATGGCAGCTACAATGATGATGTTGAGGATGACAATGGCGATTTTCTGCTCAGCCAGATCTTCTGAGCCCATTTTGACTAAGCTACTTCATTGAACTTCCTTTGGTGAGTCCTGCCTATATACTGATTAATTCATTCACCGAATGTTTACCGGGCCCCTACCATTTGCCAGGTATTCTTCTAGGTACTGGGATGTAGTAGTGAAACTGATTGTTTATAGAACATGTATTTCAGGAAGTGACTCAATTTAACAGTTATTTTTCATCTTTTTTAGACTTTTTAAACAGGATTCTACAGTTTTTGAAAGAAGGGGATTTATCCTTTTATGAATCCCTCTCCACAGTTCCAGGCTAAAGTTCTAGACTCAGCGACATTTTAGCTGGTCCAACACGCAGCATTCACCCATTAGCCAAGGAACCTGAGATATGGGGGAGGAATAAGGAGAGAGAGGAGAACAGATGTAGTCTGACTTCTTAAGGACCCAAAATTCTGGAAAAAGGTCAACAAGTATACTATTAGAGTGCTGAAAAGTTCAATGATGTAAAGTGTCAAAACTCAGATTCTATTAACACAGCCTTTTAAAAATAACTCTTAGGGCCAGGGATTTAGCTCAGTGGTTTCACCACCTGCTGCGCAAGCGCAAAGACTTGAGTTCGATCCCCGGTGCCAAAAAAAATTAATAAATAAAAATAAAAATGACGCTTATAAACGTGTTGATTTTTTGCTATTGTCAGTGTTAAGCAACTGGAAGAAAATTCTATTTAAAAGAACGTGTTTATCAATCTTGGGGAAGCTTCTGGATTCCTAACATTAACTTATCCTTTCACCTTTCCCACAATCCCCCATACCATGTATGTATGATGCATACTATGCAGTCTATTCTTTTTTTCAAAACTCTTGTCTAAATTAGAGCTTCCCTAGCATTAAAAACACTGATCATACCAACAACTTACTGTTATAGATTGTTTATTAGATAAAATAAGATAGGATGCACAGTTAAGTTTGAGCTTCAGATAAACAACAAATGAGTATTCAGTATACGTTCTGTGATATATTTGGGACAGTTTTAACACTTTTCAAAAACCCACAGAGACAGGCATGTCTGTGGACACAGTAGCAACGTCGCCAGTCGCGCGGAATGCGCCGAATCGCCCCGCCCCGCCCCGCTCCTCTGTACACCACCTGGTTCCACACTACAAAGGCGCAGAGGACACCGGACCACCAGACCACTGTACTGGGTAAGTTGGAGTCATCTTCACCTCCCATCAGGACCGGGACTATCTACAGGGGAAGGGCAGCTGGAACCTGCAATACAACTCTGCAGAGTTCAAACCTACAGGAGGACAGGGAGCTCAACTTGGGACTTGCAGCCAGAAATCTGCCTGAATCTCATGGGTCTGCGACTAGCTTGCTGAGACTCATTGACTTATATCTGCACACTGCAACCCACGTTGTCTATTGTGACAGCAGAGACATACCCTGAAAGAGGCCCTTCATCTTCATGGTTATTTTTTATTCCCAAAATTAGTTTTATCATTTTGGGTTTTTTCTCTTTTCTTTTGTTTTGCTCCTCTTATTTTTATTTTTTCCCTACTCTTTGCAAATATTTGGTTTTCTCTCCTTTTTTCTTTTTTTCTTTTCTCTTTCCTTTCTCTCTTACACTCACTCTCTTGCTCTCCCACATTGTTCATCTTTGCTTTTTGTCCTTGTTTTGGTCCTCAGTCAGAGTTCTTCTTTATTTTCCTATTATTCTCTTTTTCCTTCTCACCTGTGTTCTCTGACCACACTGCTAATCTTCCGCTATCCTGCTTTCCATCTATCCCTCCATCCCCAACCCCTTCTAACTCCCCATCCCAAAGGGTAAAGTTGTAATACAAAGAGTTTATTCACTATATGTTGGGTTGGTCCTCAATCTTGATTTAAGTCACACAGCTAAAGATGATAGATTAATAACTACTACAAATTGTCATTTTTTAAGAGGTATTTAATGCTATGGGGTTGCTGATGGTATGACTTGGGCTAAGGTGTCGTGATTGATCTAAACAGTTTTTCTTCCTGGTATAATGAAAATGAGATAGCCTCAGAGTCATTATAGACTCAAAACCTAAAGAACAGCTATATCCAGTAGACACCTCTGAGAAGCAATCATTCCATAAGGGTTTTAAATAGATCAACAAAGATACTTACAATAAACAACTTCATAATATCAACCCAGGAACTAAACCAGGGACAGTACCAAAAATAAAAATGAGAAGGCATTTAAGCAAGTCACAAAACCAGACTTCCACCCCACAAAAAGCAATTTCTGGGGGAAATGAGGTGCAAAAGTCTGATAATCAACCACCTGGACACCTTGAACTGATAGCACAGGAAATAACAAAACAGATGAATGAGGCTCTAGAAACATTCAAAGCAGAAATAATCTCCCAGATATCCGCAGAGATGGTGAGCAGAGTGAAAGACATGATTAGAGGATCTAGAACAGAAACAGATAAAAAAAATAGATGAGCTCAGAAACATGCTGGAAGCCATGAATACCCAGCATAAGAAAGAAATGGAAACCATGATCACCCAACATAAGAAAGAAATGGAATCCATGAAACAGATTCAAACAGATATTCAGGAGATCAAAAACTCCATTGAAAGTATCCACAGCAGATTAAGGGAATCTGAAGAAAGAATATCAGATATAGAAGACAGGATCATGGTTAGAGACCATGAAAATAGAGATTTCTTAAAAATAGTAAGGGACCATGAGAAATCAATCCAACAACTGCGAGACAATGCAAAGAAGAATAACATAAGACTGATAGGAGTCCATGAAAAAACAAAACAGATGAATGAGGCTCTAGAAACATTCAAAGCAGAAATAATCTCCCAGATATCCGCAGAGATGGTGAGCAGAGTGAAAGACATGATTAGAGGATCTAGAACAGAAACAGATAAAAAAAATAGATGAGCTCAGAAACATGCTGGAAGCCATGAATACCCAGCATAAGAAAGAAATGGAAACCATGATCACCCAACATAAGAAAGAAATGGAATCCATGAAACAGATTCAAACAGATATTCAGGAGATCAAAAACTCCATTGAAAGTATCCACAGCAGATTAAGGGAATCTGAAGAAAGAATATCAGATATAGAAGACAGGATCATGGTTAGAGACCATGAAAATAGAGATTTCTTAAAAATAGTAAGGGACCATGAGAAATCAATCCAACAACTGCGAGACAATGCAAAGAAGAATAACATAAGACTGATAGGAGTCCATGAAAAAACAAGAGAAAGCACAATTGACATAAAAAAAACTGTTCACAGAAGCAATAGTGGAAAACTTCCCAGACAGAGGTAGAGAATTGGACATACAGATAAGCGAGGCATATAGAACTCCAACTAGCCATGATCAAAAATATCTACATCTAGACATATAATAGTCAAGATCCCAGAAACCCAACAGAAAAACAAAATCCTACAAGCACTTAGAGAAAAGAAACAAATCACCTACAAAGGAAAGCCCATCAGAATCACAGCAGACTTCTCAACACAAACCCTCAAATCAAGGACAGCCTGGAGTGAAGTATTTCAAGGCCCAAAAGAAAATAACTTCCAACCTAGACTGTTGTATCCTGCAAAATCATCTTTCAAAATCGATGGGGAAATTAGATACTTCCACGACAAAGAACACCTGAGAAATTTCATGAACACCAAAGCAGCACTACAAGCAATTCTAAACAATATCCTAGAAAAAAGCAATGAAGGTCACAACTCCATGAGGCCCAACAGAAAGAAGCCACTAGGCAAGGTAAGACACTAAAGGGAAAGGGGGGAAAATAAGAAAAAAAAGAGCCAACAAAAGTAAAACATCATGACAAGTATAAATCGATATCTATCAATTATAACCATCAATGTTAATGGCCTCAATTCACCAATCAAAAGAAATAGACTGGCAGAATGGATTAAAAAGGAAAATGCAACAATATGCTGTATACAAGAAACACACCTAAATCAAAAAGAAACTCATAGACTGAAAGTAAAAGGATGGAAAACAGTTCTCCATGCCACAGGAACCCAGAAGAAAGCAGGGGTAGCAATCTTATTTGCAGACAAAGTAGATTTCAAACCAAAACTAATTAAGAGAGACAAAGATGGTCACTACATCCTTGTGAAGGGAACAATCCAAGAGGAAGAGATGACAATCCTAAATATATATACACTAAATACAAATGCCCCCAACTATACAAAACAAATATTAATAGACATGAAAAACCAAATAAACACTAACACAATTGTAGTGGGGGACTGCAATACCCCACTATCACAAATAGACAGATCATCTAGACAAAAAGTTAACAAAAACAAGGAAATTCTAGAACTGACCCAAGCTATTGAACAAATGGACTTAATAGATGTTTACAGAGTGTTCCACCCCACAAAATCAGAATACACATTCTTTTCGGCTGCACACGGGTTATTCTCCAGAATGGACCACATGCTAGCTCATAGGACATATCTAAGTAAATGTAAAAGAACTGAAGTTATCCCCTGTATATTATCAGACCATAGTGCAATAAAATTGGAGATCAATAACATAAGAAACCGCAAAACCCCACCAAACAAATGGAAACTGAATAACACCCTCTTGAACAACCAATGGGTCACAGAAGTAATTAAAGAAGAAATTAAACAGTTTCTACAAGTAAATGAAAATGCCAGTACAACATACAGGGATCTATGGAACACAATGAAAACAGTTCTACATGGGAAATTCATAGCAGTGAATGCCCATATTAGGAAAACAGAGAGAACTCAGATAAATAACCTAATGCAGAACCTCAAGCTCCTAGAAAAAGAAGAGCATAATGAATCCAAAGCTCATAGAAGAGAGGAAATTATAAAGATTAGGGCAGAAATCAATGCAATGGAGACTAAGAGAACAATACAAAAAAATCAATGAATCAAAGAGTTGGTTTTTTGAAAGAATAAATAAAATCGATAAACCTTTAGCCAACCTTATCAAAAAAGGAAAGAAAAGGCACAAATACATGCAATTAAGAATGAAAAAGGTGAAGTCACAACAGATCCAACAGAAATCCAGAGGATCATCAATACCTACTTCGAGAAGCTCTACTCCAGTAAAGTGGAAAACACAGAAGAAATGGACAGATTCCTAGATACGTACAAATCGCCAAAGTTAAATGAAGAAGATATAGAAATTTTAAACACCCCAATTACAATGAGTGAAATTGAAAATGTAATAAAATATTTACCAACAAAGAAAATCCCAGGTCCAGATGGCTTCACTGCTGAATTTTACAAGACATTTAAAGAAGAACTAATGCCATTACTCTTTAAACTCATCAAGGAAATTGAAAGGGAAGCAATACTTCCAAATTCATTCCTGGAAGCAAGTGTTACTTTGATTCCAAAACCAGGGAAAGACCCAACCCAAAAAGAGAACTACAGACCAATCTCTCTAATGAACATAGATGCAAAAATCCTCAACAAGATATTGGCAAACAGAATACAGAGGGTCATCAAGAAGATTATACACCCTGACCAAGTCAGATTTATCCCAGGGATGCAAGGATGGTTCAACATTCATAAATCAATAAATGTAATACACCATATTAACAGAGTCAAGGACAAAACCACATGATCATCTCAATAGATGCAGAAAAAACATTCAACAAAATCCAGCACCCATTCATGATAAAAACACTACAGAAAATTGGAATAGAAGGTCTTTATCTTAACCTGATTAAGGTTATCTATGAAAAATCAACAGCCAACATCATACTAAATGGTCAAGAACTGAAAACTTTCAGGCTAAAATCAGGAACAAGACAAGGATGCCCACTATCACCACTCCTGTTCAATATACTTCTGGAAGCATTAGCCACAGAAATTAGAAAAGAGAAAGAAATGAAAGGAATAAAGATAGGAAAAGAAGTTAAACTGTCATTATTTGCTGACAATATGATACTTTACATAGAAGACCCAAAAAACTCTGCCAAAAGACTTCTAGACTTAATTGACAGATTCAGTAGAGTAGCTGAATACAAGGTGAACACTCAAAAAACAATAGCCTTCTTGTACACAAATAACAGACTCACTGAGAGAGAAATTAGGGAAACAATTCCTTTTACAATAGCATCCAAAAAAAAGAAATATCTAGGAATCAGTCTAACAAAGGAAGCAAAAGACCTCTACACTGAAAACTACAGCACTCTGAAAAAAGAGATCAAAGAGGATACAAGAAAATGGAAAGACATCCCTTGGTCCTGGGTAGGAAGATCCAATATAGTGAAAATGGCCATACTTCCAAAACTACTATATAGATTCAATGCAATGCCAATTGAAATTCCAACAATATACTTCACAGAACTAGAGAAAACAATCCAAAAATTCATTTGGAACTATAAGAGACCTAGAATAGCTAAAGCAATTCTAGGCAACAGAGACATGGCTGGGGGTATCACAATCCCTAACTTGAAACTATACTACAAAGCTACTGTGATAAAATCAGCATGGTACTGGCAAAGGAACAGACCTGAGGATCAGTGGAATAGATTAGAAGATGCAGAAACAACTCCAGACATGCTCAGCCACCTCATCTTTGACAAAGGAGCCAACCACCATCATTGGAGGAAAGATAGCCTATTTAATAAATGGTGTTGGAAAAACTGGATTTCAACCTGCCAAAGATTAAAGCTAGACCCATACCTATCACCATGCACTAAACTAAGCTGGAAGTGGATTAAAGATATAAATATTAAGACAGAAACACTAAACTTGCTGGAAGATAAGTTAGGTAGAACTCTTGAAGACATTGGCATAGGAAAAGACTTTATGAACAAAACCTCAGCAGCATGGGAACTAGCAGAAAGAATCAACAACTGGGATATCATCTTATTAAAAAGCTTCTGCACTGCAAAAGAAACCACCAACAGAGCTAACAGACAACCTACAATATGGGAAAAAAATTTTAGTAGCTGTACCTCAGACAAAGGACTACTATCTAGAATATATAAAGAATTGAAAAAAATTAGACCCTCCAGATTCAAAGACCCAGTTCAAAAATGGGCATCTGAAATGAACAGACATTTCTCAGACAAGGAAGTAAAAGCAGCAAACAAATATATGAAAAAATGTTCAACATCACTGGTCATTCGAGAGATGCAGATGAAAACAACACTGAGATTCCACCTCACCCCAGAGAGAATGGCTGCTATGAAGAAATCAACAAATAACAAATGCTGGCAGGGTTGTGGGGAGAAAGGAATCCTTCTCCATTGCTGATGGGAGTGCAGACTGGTGCAGCCACTGTGGAAGTCAGTATGGAGATACCTCAAAGAACTAGGACTAGAGGTCCCATTTGACCCAGCTATTCCCCTGCTGAGTATCTTCCCAAAAGAATTAAAGAATCATACCACAGTGATATAGGTGCACCCATGTTCATAGCAGCACAGTTTGTAATAGCTAAAGCTGGGAAGCAGCCCAAGTGCCCATTTCCCAACTGGAAATTGGATAAAGAAAATGTGGGTTTTTTAATAAAATGGAGTACTACTCAGCCATAAAGAATGAAAAACTAGAGTCATTTATAGCTAAATGGATGCATATTGAGGCCATACTCTTAAGTGAAATAAAAAGGACACACATGTGTAAATACCAAATAGTTTCACTAGTGTGAGAAACTGATAGTGTAAACAAGGGTTAAAATGATTAAAATGAATAATTGATATTTTGAAATAGGAAAAAAGGTCCAAAGACAAAAGAGTGAAGGGAGGGAAAGGGGAAAGGAAAAGAGGGAAAGGAAAAACTGTGAGAAAAGACAAAAAAATGGAAATGAAATCTATGTAAATAGGGAAGGGCGGAGGGGGTGAAGCGTGCACAGGTAATGGAGGAAAAAAAAAAGAACTAAGATATATCATGTACAGGTACAAACACCCAATGATAAATGTAAACGAATTGTATACCTAAAATGTACCAATAAAAGAAAAAAAAAAAAAAAAAAGACCACAAATTTAAATTTAACTGGGTATCCTGAATTTGTACTTGCCAAATCTGTCAATTCTACTTGTTGTAAGTTTTTACATATGCTATCTCTTGTTACCCATGGAAAACCATACAAAAGAAATGTTATGCTAATTTTATAAGGAAATTGTGGTTCAAAATACAGTAATAGCCTCAAGAATACACAGCTGGTACATGCTAGAGTCAGAATCTGAAGTTAGATCTGTCCAAATACAAGGGCCCTGTTTTTATACTTATGAAGAAAACTAATAATATACTATAATTATTATTGTCCAGAGATGGCATTATGGTTTTATAATCACACAATCAATGGAAACATTTTTGCTGTTCCCTGGACCTACGTCTTTACCATGCTGCAACTCAGCACCAGGAGCCCTTCTTACTTGTGAGCAGCACTTGGTCTTCAGGGCTCTGCTCAGTAGTTAGTTTATGGAGAAAGCATTCTCTGACTACTGCTAGAAGAGCCGATATCTAAATGACCCTATTATAACACTTTCACAGTGTACTACAGTTATCTTCTGGAGGGTCTGTCTCCCCTGGAAAACCATGGGTTTCCAGAGATGGGGACCATCTTTTATTTCTCCAGTACCTACCATGGAATCCTCAATAAAGGCCTGAAGGATGAAGCCTAAATTCTGGGCACCAGATGCTAAAACATACATGGGGGTTACTGCTGAGGGAACAATGGATCTTCTGGCTCTTGGTGAAAAAAGTCATTATAGAATAGATATTAGAAACTAACTACTATCTCAGAAACAATAATTCTTTTACTATTTAACTTGCGAACAACTGTACCAATTTCATTTTTTTATGATGTTACTTTCCTGTGACCTTTGACGTTGTTGTAACTTGTACTATTGTATCATTATCTTGGATCAAGCTTCCGGGAATGAATCAGCTTTAATTCACATCCATAAATATTTAAAAGGTAAGAAGGAAGAAGTGAATAAAATTTGAATTTCCCCTTTCCAGCTCAGCAAACTTCAAGCACTTTTAAAAGTCAATTCTGTGTGACAAATGAAGTCATTTTTATATGCTAAAGATACATGTGCTTGGCATATAAAGATATTATTCCTTAAAAGATTTCTTTAAATATATTCTTGAGACTTTTTTAAAAATCAGCTAAAAGTTTATTATAGTTCTGGTTAGTACTGGGCTTCTCTGTGTCCATCCTTAACAATTAGATTATGGAAAAGATATATGGTACTCTTTTCCCTTGGCTGACCTGTTCATCTTCTTGGAATGAAACTCGTTTTTAGGCCAGCAAAGCTTTATTTCACTAAAAATTGAAACATATTATTTTCTGTGGTTTTTGGTTGTTCTACCACATGTAGGTTCTTTAGCTATTTTGCAAAACTTTACAGATAAAAATAATTATTGTGTCAATATCATTTCCAAGATAGTATATAAATGCCACAAAAGGCTACTATTTACACTAGTCAGTAAATGTTTTAGGAATGATTGACAAATCAGACCAAAGGCATTTCTATTAAGACAAATAGTGATTAAACCCAAATGGCAACTCTCCTTAGGCAGAAGCATAAAAGGATAATCGATCCACTCAGGAACACATCTAATGTATTTGTTCATTCTGAGGAAATGACTGACAGTTGGGTATGCCACTTGATGCACAGGACAAAGCTTGAAGAAAAAAGGAAGTGTGATGGTGAATCCTAAACATTAGCCCTGCAGAAAGAGTGGCACTCTTCAAAGTAGAGGAACCCCCTCCCCGCTCAGAAGCAAATGCTTTTCACATACTCATGGGTTGGCAGCAGGAAGCATATTGTTAGCTGTTGTTCAGTATCTATGTGGGGAGGAGGGAAACAAATATAATGGATGAGAACACCTGCTCCAGAGTCAGTGTGCTGGAATTTGTCTTGTAGATCTAACACTTCTTGACTTTGGACAAGGTTCATTTTCCTCATCCATAAGTGGAAAAGATAGCAGTATCTAGCCCCTGGCTTACCATGAAAACCAGCAAGGACCCATTTTAGAGTCCAGTGCACAGGAATCACACAGCAAGTACCTCTTGCTATTTCTCTTGCTTGTCAGGGTGACTGAGATGAATGGAATGGAAAGTTGGCATCCAATGGGTAATGTTCCAGCTCTGACCAGTCTTTCTCCCAGACAGATTTGCATGAATAATGTACATCATTTTAAAAAGAAGTAGAGATTTATACAGAGAAGGAAGGATGATGGTGACTCAGGATTTCAAATGTCTCCCTCTGCCCCTTTCTTTGCCCTGGACCCCTTCCCACCTTAGGCTCTTAAAAGAAATGAAAACAAAAGCACAAAGAACAAAGACAGGCAAACGCACGTTTTAAGACTTTGTCCCTAATTCCTGTGCATACCTAGTGAGCTGGGCTGGACACATGACAGGCTTAGGCCTTGACAGTAAGGGAGCTCCATAGTCCCTTCCCCTCAAGGCACACACCCTGGTTTCTCTGGATCGGGCAACTGTAATAAGACAGAAAAGGGAACAAGTGAGCAAAGGAGCAAGATGTTCTAAGTAGCATGTGCTATCACCATGAGCTCAGCTGGTCCAGGCATTCTCAGAGGTGAGTGTAAGCCTCAGGAGTCCTGTCTGCCTAAGCCCACCAGGGGAGAAAAGGGAGAAGACACAACCAAGAGTAATCCCTTAACGGGCTCAGACCTTTACCTCATGCAATTCATTCAGCACATTTTACTGAACCTCTATAGCATGCTTGGCCCTTATGCATGTGGAAAGCTCATCTTGGTTCAAAAGTTGATTTGTTGCACCCCCAAAAAGGATCTAAGACCCTGATCCAAAGCACCACAACCTGCCCCTAATCTGCTGAGCTTAACCCCTGCACTCTTCCAGTACCAGCTTTGTCCTTGACTATGACACATCCCAAGGCAGGATGGAAAAAAACAGAGGGACAAAAGAGACATAAGCTTTCATAGCCAGCAAATAACAGATAGACAAGGCCCCACTGGATTTTGATTCAGGTCACAGATGCCTCAGCCCCTTTCCCTCAGATGAGTTATTATAAACCCCACACTTTTGCTATTTTCCTTTAATATTTGGCCTCAAATAGAAAATATTAGCAGTTTATCTCAACTACAGAAAAAGTAGTGTGCACAAGATACTGGAGATTCTGGTAGACAGCCTGTGTTCTTCTGCTTTAGGAAGTGATTTCTATCATAAGCAGGAATATTTTAGCCTAAGATCAGCCAAAAGGAATAACAATGCACTGCCTGAGCAAGGTGGAGGCCAAGTTCTAGAGACAAGATATGTCCCATCAGACACTTCTTACCAGATCAACCCAAATATCAGCTGCACCAACACAGGTCCCAGATGGGAGCCAGGGCTGCAGTAGAGGTTGGCATAGGGTCTTATAATTCATAGCGGGGCCTGACCTTTTGAGCTGTTCCTTTAAATTCCTAGTCACCCATTCTTGATAATCTTGATAATCTTTAAAACTTAAATCAGTTTATACTAATATGCTTTTATTTTTACTTTTGGGATTTGAAATTGAACTAATTCAGTCAACCAGGATTTCTAGTGTTTAAATACAAAGGCTAGAATTCAAAAGGGGGAAAAACCTCCAGACCTCATGATGAGATGTTTTGTTCCTTGCTCCAGATGAGAATAAAATACTGAGCTACAAAGAAGGAAAGTCACCCAGCTAGTTATTTGCAGATGTCACAAAACTTTGTTTTGTTTGTAAACACAACACAACCTTCCTATTGTTCAAGAACTTGTATTTCAAGCAATTCCATAGACTGGCTCTTAGCATGTTATAACATGAGCTTGGATTTCTTTAATTAGATTTTAAAGTCATCAGTTCCCTGAAAGTTTCAGGTTTTGTAACTTTTAAAACTCACTTCTTTAGTTTGTGCTGTTATTAAACAAAAAGCAACAGTTATCTTTTTAACCAGCCTCTTCTTGCTTGATGATGTGGTAATCATAATTGTCTTTATGATCTAAGAACCAGTCCTCTCTTCAGTTCTACACCAGGCATATTGCTTATACTGATGATTGCTCCCTGTTTTGAGATTATAACCATACTGAATGACTTTTTTCTAAATTTCTGATCTTTGCTATTTGTATAAGAATCAACTTTTGTGTTAGAAGGGTTCTGGTTTCAAAATGTTTTCTGGCCTGTTTGGAATTCTGGGAAAGTGGCATAAGAGCTAGCACTGCCTAGAATAAAACTTAGAGAAGTCCTCAACTTTCTAGCTACAGGAATATTGGGTGGGTATAGCATGCCATGGATTAGATTTCCTCATCCTCTGCCATGTTTACAAGAAAACCAGCTTGGATGTCAGAAAGCAGGAAAGAGGAGTTCCAAGTCCCATACTCTATAAATTAGCTGAGTTAACACAGATACAGTCATAGGTTGTAGGTTATGGAAACTATAAAATTTAGAATTAAAATGGATGTTAAGGATTTTGGTGCAATAGATTTGTTTTTAGTTTTTCCCTCCTGTATGGAGTATTGAACTTGAGGCACTCTTATCACTGAGTTACACCCCCAGTCTTTCTTTTTTCATTTGGAAACAGGGTCTCACTAAGTCACCCAGATTGGCTTTGAACTTGCTATCTTCTTGCCTCAGTCTCCCAGAGTGCTGGGATTACAGCCATATACCACCATGCTTGTTTTCTATCTCCATCCCTTTTTTTATTTTTTATTTTTTGAGACAGAGTATTGCTAAATTGCCCAAGCTGGTCTTGAACTTGTAATCCTCCTGCCACAGCCTCTCAAGTAGCTGGGATTATGGACATGCACCATTGCACTCAGCCTAAAAGCCTTGTTTTACAAATAAACTGGGATTCAGGGAAACTGAGTATCTTTCCTCATATTTGGAAATAGCTAACAGAATTAAAAATGCATAATCCGATTTCATATCAAAATGACTAAGCCTACACTATGACTTACCCCTTCTACTTAAATAATAATAAATCAAATGTAAATATCAAAATTTTTTTAAATGTGGAGGGATTCAAAAGTGGGCTACACACTCTGTGAGCCAGAAACAGAAGAAGAACATGGAGCAGTAAGAGGGACTGATTCTTCTGGCCAGAAGATAGGCACAGGTGGCTGAAAGGTAACTTCTGAAGTTTATTGGGTACTAAGAACATCCCAATGAATGGGAAATTGATGACTTACCACTTGAAACCAGGGTCTGGGGACTCAGAGGGTGAAGAACAACAGGCTGCCCTCCCACTTTCAGGAGCCTTGACTTAGGAAGCAGTAGGTCTCAGAAGGCAGGGGACCTGGGAGCAGCAGTGGATCCCGGGAATCAAGAGGACAAAGCCTAGGACAAAGAATGGCTTAGTGACACAGGAAATCCCCAAATGCCACTCATGATGAGACCAGGTTTTGGCAACTGCAAAACCAGTAAACAGGTAGAGATAAGGAGAGAAAGAATAAAAAGAGGAGAAAAAGAAGGCACAAACAAATAGAACCTCTATGTTAAATAAGTATGCCAAAGACATTCCAAATAAAAATAAATTCGCTATGAAAAAAATCACCACCAACAAAATTAACTATGAAAACATGAATTTATTCAGAATGAAATTAAAATTAATTTGACTGAATAGGGTGACAATGGTCAAAAATAAATGCAAGATTAACTTAAATTTTAAGAAAACAAAAGATAAAAACAGGGAAAATAAAACAGATAAGAAAAAGATTCATTTAGGAATATTGAATCCCTAGTATTAAAAAGTACTGAAAATTAAAGAGTTATTAATATTTTCAAAAAGCAGTAATGAAAATTTTTTTTAAAGAAGAAACCTTGACAGGATAAACTCTAGTTAACAGTAATAATTACTCAGGAAGTTGCTTAGAGAAGCGAAGGGTTAAAAAAAAATACATAGAAGGCAATAAAGAAGATTGGAGAATTGATTTAAAGGTAGGCAGACTGAAAAGCTCCAACACAGATCTAAAAAGAATTCCAGGAAAGGACAAGAAATGGATGAGAAATAATATTTAAAGAAAAAAAATGCTGAGAAATATTCAGAACTGAAAAAGACATGAAGTTTCAGATCGGTTCTCTCATATTAAATAAAGGCAATTCCACAATTACACTTCAAAATATCAGAGACAAAAAGTAAACTCTAAAAGTTATGCGAGGTATAAATCTATACAAGAAAAGGCAGGCAATCCAATAGAAAAATGGGCAAAAGACTTGCAGAGTTACATTACAAAAGAGGTTATGTGCTGGCCATTTAAAAAGATGATCCAACTATTCATCAAAGAAATGCACATTCAAACTTTCTTGAGACACCACAAGAATGGTTCAACTGAAAGAAACAGATAATACAAAATTTTGGTAGAATGTCAGTTAAGTGGCATTTATGAATAGTGTTGGTGACAGTACACACTGGTATAATGTTTTTAGAAAATTGTTTAGCAATACACAGGTTACCTTGCCATTATCTTTTTCTGAAATGGCTTCAGATTTGGGATTTTTCTTCAGATTTTAGAATATTTTCATTTTCATGAGATATCTTGGGAATGGGACCCATGTCTAAATATGCAATTCATTTATGTTTCATATAAACCTTATCCATATAACATGTAGGTAATTTCATATATTTTTAATTTAATATATTTCATATATTTTTAATTTCATATATTTCTTATAACTGTGGCTCATTACATGAGGTCAGGTGTGGAATTTTCCATTTGTGATGTAATATCAGCATTTAAGAAGTTTCAAATTTTGGAGCATTTTGGATTTCGGATTTTTAGATTAGAGATGCTCAAACTCTATACCAAACCTGAACATATACATACCCTATGACCTAGCAATTCTACTTCAAATAGAATTGCATACATAGAAAATTTATGTTCACCAAAAGACACAAAAATGTTAACAGCAGCACAATTCTAGTAGCAAAAAGTTTAAACTACCCTCATGTCCATTAAGAGAATAAACAGATTATATTAATGTAACGAAATATGAGAATCAGTGAAATATAACTCATGAAACCACATAAATGTAATGTTGAGCTAAAGAAATCACAAACTGGTAGAAAATATTTATAAATATTTATATAGGTGATAAAAGATTTGTAGCTTGAATATATACATATAAAGAACATATCTCGATAATAAAACAAACCAAGCTAGGCGGGGTGGAAGCATATATCTGTAACCTCAGAAATTGGGAGGTTGAAGCAGGAGGATCTTGTGTTTGAAACTTCAAGGCCAATATGGATTACATGGTATGACCTTGTCTCAATAAAAGAAGCCTCTGTGCCAGGGATTTAGCTCAGTGGTTCCACCGCCTGCTGCGCAAGCACAAGGACCCGAGTTTGATCCCCGGTACCAAAAACAAAAAAATAATAAAAGAAGCCTCCTTTTTAAAAGGGCAAAATATTTGAACAGACATTTTTTCTTTCTTTCTTTTTTTTTTACTTAAATTCTTTTATTGGTACATTTTAGGTATACAATACGTTTACATTTATCATTGGGTACTTGTACCTGTACCTGATTTTGGTTATTTTTTCCCCATTCCCTGTGCTCCCTTCACCCCCTCCACCCTTCCCTCTTTACATATTTTGTTTCCATTTTTTTCCTTTTCTCATAATTTTTTCTTTCCCTTCTTTCCTTTCCCCCTCCCCTCCTACTTCCCCTACCCCTTTGGACCTTTCTTCCTATTTCAAATTATCAATTATTCATTTTAATCATTTTAATCCTTATTTACACTTTCAGTTTCTCACACCTGAGAAACTATTCGGTTTTTACACGTGTGTCCTATTTATTTCACTTAAGAGTATGGCCTCAACATGCATCCGTTTAGCTATAAATGCTTCCAGTTTCTCATTCTTTATAGTCGAATAGTACTCCATTTTATTAAAAAAAACCCCACATCTTTATCCAGTTTCCAGTTGATGGGCACTTGGGCTGTTTCCAAGCTTTAGCTATTACAAACTGTGCCGCTATAAACATGGGTGCACATATATTGCTGTGGTATGATTTTTTTCATTCTTTTGGGTCAAATGGGACCTCTAGCCCTAGTTCTTTGAGGTATCTCCATACTGATTTCCACAGTGGTTGCACCAGTCCACATTCCCACTAACAATGGAGAAGGGTTCCTTTCTTCCCACACCCCCGCCAGCATTTGTTATTGGTTGATTTCTTGATAGTAGCCATTCTTTCTGAGGTAAGGTAGAATCTCAGTGTTGTTTTCATCTGCATCTCTGAAATGACCAGTGATGTTGAACATTTTTTCATATGTTTATTTGCTGCTTTTGCTTGTTCTCTGAGAAATATCTGAACAGATATTTTTGCAAAGAAGATACATGAATAGTGGATTTCAAAATGCAATCCTCCGAAAGACAAGAAAATTCTGTAATGGTAATATTAGCATTTTTAAAAAAACTCCCCAACCCACTGTCCCCTATGAAAAGTGTAATTTAAATGACAAAACCAAAGTCTCAAAGACAGTATCTACAACAAAAGTAGGCAATGAAGGATCTCCAAGAATTCCTCAAATTGAGCGAGTAGGGACCAACCACTGAGAGCAGCCACAAGAACCATATCATCTAAGCTTCTTTGTGGGAAGGAGCAGAGAGCTTTGGGTAGCTGATAGTCAGAAAGCTAGTCCTTGAAAATGCAGAGTTGTACAAGTTTACCTTATGCTCTGTAGGGATCTTGAGTAGGTGGCCCTTGAACTCTCACACTTCACCAGGAGCCCCCTTCCAGGGTATTGTCCCACTTTGAGGAGAACTTCTTGGGAATACAAGTCCATATTAAACAGAACAGGGACAAAAAGGGTCAAGGAAAGCAAAGGTCCAGATAAAAATGAGGGTGGGAACAAGTCAGGAGATCTCACACTAACTCCCTACCCCCTACCCCAAATGAGGTTCAAGAAAATGAATTAGCAGTAGATACAGAGTAAAAGCAAACATGTCAGCACACACCTCCCCCCAAGGTGATGCCACATGTTAAATGGTAAAAGTCATCACTGGGAGATCAAGGTTTTTGTCAAGTCCTCAGATGAAATATTTTCTAGTAATGTCTATACTGTAACAAGCTTCTATTAAGATAAAACGATGGGGTGGTCATGTGGTATTTGCTGTAACACGCATTGTTATAACAATAATGGTCAAAGTAGCATATCAATGTACATGAAGATCATTGGCCTGGGGCAACATATGCAACTTGCTTTTGGCAAATCAGCAGCAAATTCTTCCCTTTTTCATCCCCGTTAAAATTTTGCATCATGGGTATCTGGGAAAACACCTGCCAGCTGCCACTGCTTTGTGCTAATGTCCCTGGCTTTGTGAATAGCCAGGTAAGTTACAAGAGTGAGCCTATGAGAGCTGGCATAAATAGACTGACAGCTGCATCACTGAATGAAGATGGGGTCAGAGCACAGAAATTCTCCTAAATCTGAAAACATCCTAAGGGATATATTTTTCTAAAACAAGAATAACACACATGTGCAGTATGCAAATAAAATATTTAACAGCACAAAATATTTTATCTTTCAATATTTTATGCCTATTTCCATGCCTGACAGTTACTACTCAAAAGGGCTGTTATAAAAGCAATTAAGGAGAAAATGAATCTACACTGTATAGTTCCTATTTTTGAATTAATACAAAATTTCCAAGGCCCAAGTTGTGCTTTCTTATATTTCAAATATAATTCTAAGGGATGGTTTAAAATAAAAGAATCAAGTAACCCGCCTCACCCTCTGGCTAACTCAAAAAGTCTTCTAGAAAAAAAGTCTTTAGGTACATGGTGCAGTGTCTGAGCTGGTGGGGCAAACAGTTACAGAAAGAAAATAGCTTGTCTTAGAAAAGGTCACATATGAGGATCTGATCACACTTTCTTCAACTTTCCATTTCCTGCAACTTGGCCTGAGCAATTACAGCAGATGGATACAGGGGGCACCTTGAAAAGTACTTTTATTGCAATGGTGAGAAGAATCAAAAGATTAAAGTAGTTTCCAATTACTCTATTTTAATGAAACAATCTGCACACCAAAAAGCCCCAAATGAACTAAGTCCAAATTCCACTTCTATCACTGATACAACTATAACAAATATGATTAATGTTTAAAGTGTTAGAAAAGCCCCTTTCTGAATCTCAATTTCCTCTTCTGCAAAATGGGGGTTCCTACTACCAACTTCACATGCTACAATAAGAATTAAGCAGGGTAACACATAAAGAATTATCTACAGTGCTTGGCAGATATAGATAGGTATTTCTCTTACTCAATGGCAACTATTAATATACAACTTATTTTGTAGATAACCTACTTAACACCAGGTATATAGCTGAGTATTGAGGATCATAAAGTATCTTGTTACATTATGCTCTGTAACATATAGTTTTCTCTTAAGACTGGATCTTATACACGTGTTTGAGCAAATACCAGTGAATGCATAAACTCATCCATGACAGTGCTTCTTAAAATACTGTTTCCCTGAAAATAAGACCTAGCTAGAAAGTATTCAGCCTTGAAAACTAGAGATCAAAAATGCCAGCCCTAATCACCCTATCCTTGCCCTACCTGCTTTACAGAGTAGCCACCAAGCAAGAGAATAGTGATGGCAGGCATATATATATAAATAAATCTGGGAGTTTTCTGTATCTCTCAGCAAGGAAAAGACAGGATTGTTGTTCTATCTCACTTTCTCAATGTCCTGCTCCAAGATCTTACTTTTGCTTTCACTCTTCAGTCATGTAGTACTGAGTAAGCAATAAACACTGTGAGGCTCAATGTTTCTTCCCACCATGGACATGACTTGGGTAGATTAAGGAAAGTACAAAACTACAGCTATCTAAATAGTCAAATTAGAAATCCAGGCACTCATCCTAATCACCATAATGCAAATATTGACAGAAAGTTTCAGAGAACAATATTGTATGCTGTAGAGGAAACAAAAACAAACACACTTCCCTGTCTCACTTTCTCAGGAAGGCAAGAGAAAAGAAAAAAACATTTGTAAGGAAAAGAAACTCAGTCTCTCAATGGAAGAGCAATTACAGCTAGAGCAAAATTAATGTTCTTGTCTCCAATTAGGAGCATATATTTTTAAACAGAACTTTCTTATCTGTATATATCCAAAGTTATATTTAACTAGTATATATGTTTATATAATCTACATCAAAACTGGATTCTTATTTGTTGAAAAAAGAAGTGTACAGGGCCAGAGATTTAGCTCAGTGGTGCCAGCACCCGCCTCACAAGTGAAAGGTTCTGAGTTTGATCCTTGGCACCAAAAAAAAAAAAAAAGAAGTGTACAAAAGCATCTAATGGCTTATGTTCAATCAAGACAATCAGAGAAAAGCTTGGCAGGATGAATCAACTCTTATGAGAAAAACCACAGTCTCAAGATTTTCATCTCAACTTAATTTTCCATGTTAGCTATTTTAGAAATGATATATTCTAATTGAGATTTTTTATACCAGGAGTATTACCTGATTCAGAAGGATGTGATTTTAATGAATAAATATGTGTTCTCCCAGTTCAGCAAACAAAACATATAAACATGAATAGCTTGGGTCTACAGAATGTCTTAAAATCTGGGAATATATCACACAGAAGTTGTTGAATTGAGGGTAGTTTTAGACAATCTTTCTATCTTCAAATATCAAGTAATGTTAGAATCTTTAAAAGTTAACCTCTTTCCAAGTTGCCAAGTATGAAACTCAAACTACAAAACTTTAATAGAACATGACGAACCTTTTCCTGTAGTAGAATTGTCTAAAACCATTATTCATATACAAATAAAAAACAATGGAATAATTTGTTTTGATGCTTAAGAATGCAAGAGGCCACCGGATGACTAGAAGGAAACACTTTATTGAAGAAAAAAGAATGGTTAGGAGAAAATTCAGTGATCTGACATAGATTCAAAGTAATAGCTGGATATAAGAAATCTATGTAGTGTTACAAATATTTATTGTTCAGCTTTAATTTGGCAAAAGGCAGTCAAACTCAAAGTATCACTGTAGTGGACCACATAAAATAAATACTGTTAGAAAAATATGTCCCAAAATTTTATACTTAATATTCTAGGGCGCACGCCCTACAGAGGTCCTGAGTCCCATGGAACACGCTGAATCAGCCCGCTGCAGACAGGCAGGTCTGTGCACACCCTACCGAGGTCCTGAGTCATGTGGAAAACACAGAATCAGGCCATGCACCAGCAACAATCCACTGGACCCCCACCCCCACTCCTCTGCACAGCCACCTGGTTCCACACCACAAAGACACAGAGGACACTAGACCACCAGACCACAATACTAGTCCCGCTGCTCCCGGCCCAGAGGGAGGGGCTTCTGAGCTGCCCTCCCACTGATCCTGGTCCAGAGGAAGGGGCTTCCTGGCCACCATCCCTCCTGCTGCTCCTAGCCCACAGTAAAGAGCTTTTGGTCCACCATCCCTACCGCTGCTCCCGGCCCCTGTCCCACCTCACCCAGCTCAGAGGAGGTAATCCGTGCAGGCGCTAACAGCCCCCTGCCCCAGTCGAAAGGAGAAAACACATAAATAAGTCTCAAAACCAGACTTCCAGATCACCTACAGCAACCCCAAAGGGAAATGAGATGGAACACTCTAATACTCAACCACCTGGACCCACTGAACTGGCAACAAAAGGGGATCTGGAAAAAATGAAATCAGAAATAATTTCTCAGATAACAGGAGAAATTGTGCCCTTAGTGCAAGACATGATTAATAAATCTAGAGAGGAGTACAGGAACATGATGGAATCCCAACATAAGAAACAAATGGAACCCATAAAACAGACGCAAATAGATTTCCAGGACATGAAAAACTCCATTGAAAGTCTACACAACAGAATGACCTAATGTGAGGACAGAATTTCAGATATAGAAGATAAGATTGCAATTAGTGACCAGGAAAATAAAAATGCTTCAAAATTATAAGGGAACATGAGAAGTCAATCCAGCAGCTGCTAGATGATGCAAAGAAAAATAACATAAGACTGATTAGAGTCAATGAAGAAACAGGAGAGAGGGAAGATGACAAAAACATCTCTTCACAGAAATAATGGCAGAAAACTTCCCAAGCAGGGGAAAAGAGCTTGACATACAGAAAAGTGAGGCATATAGGACTCCAAATAGCCTTGATCAAAAAAAATCTATACATAGGCATATAATTGTTAAGATTCCTGAAATGCAACAGAAGAACAAAGTTCCCCAAGCAGTTAGAGAAAAGAAACAAATCACATACAAAGGAAAGCCCATCAGAATCACAGCAGACTTCTCAACACAAACCCTCAAGGCAAGAAGACCTTGGAGTGATGCATTTCAAGCCCTAAAGGAAAACAGCCTCCAACCCAGATTGATGTACCCTGCAAAACTATCTTTCAAAACTGATGGAGAAATAAGATACTTTCATGACAAAGAGCACCTTAGGAACTTTGTGAATACCAAACCAGCACTCCAAACAATTTTACACAATATCCTAGGAACAGACACTGAGGATCACAACCCCAGGAAGCAAAGCAGAATGAACCCATCTGGCATGACAAGAAATTAAATGGAAAGGGGGAGAACCCAACAAAAAGAAAAAGTCATGCCAATGAAAAGTCAATATGTTTCAGCTATAACCATCAGTGTTAATGGTCTCAATTCATCAATCAAAAGAAATAGACTGGCAGAATGGGACAAGAAGCAAAATCCAACAATATGCTGCATACAAGAAACACACTTTATTCAAAAGGAAACTCATAGACTGAAAGTTACAGGGTGGAAAACAATACTCCATGCAACAGGAACCTGAAAAAAAGCAGGAGTAGCTATCCTCTTTGCAGATCAAGTAGATTTCAAACCAACACTGATTAAGAGAGACGAAGAAGGACACTACATCCTTGTAAAGGGAAGAATCCAAGAGGAAGAGATGACAATCATAAATATCTATGCACCAAACACTAGTGTGCCCAACTATATAAAACAAATACTAACAGACATGAAAAGTCATATATGCACTAATACAATTGTAGTGGGGGACCTCAACACCCCACTGTCACAAATAGATAGATCAACTAGACAAAAAATAAGTAATGAAATACTAGAACTCAATCGAACTCTTGAACAAATGAACTTAACAGATGTTTACAGTGTCTTCCACCCCACCAAATCAGAATACACATACTTCTCAGCTGCACATGGGTCATTCTCCAAAATAGACCACATACTCACACATAGAACATGTTTAAGTAAGTGCAAAGGAATTGAAGTTATCCCCTGTATATTATCAGACCACAGTGCGATGAAATTGGAGATCCATAGCAAAAGAAACTCAAAAAATTTCATAAACACGTGGAAATTGAACAACACACTTCTGAATAACCAATGGATCACAGAGGAAATTAAAGAAGGAATCAGACAGTTCCTTCAATTAAATGACAATGACAGTACAACATATTGGAATCCATGGGACACAATGAAAGCAGTCTTATGAGGGAAATTCATAGCGGTGAATACACATATTAGGAAAACAGAACGAGCCCAGTTAAACAACCTGATGCGGCACCTCAAGCTTCTAGAAAAAGAAGAACAGGACAACTGCAGAGCTCATACAAGGGAGGAAATTATAAAGATCAGAGGAGAAATCAATGCAATGGAGACTAAGAGAACAATACAAAAAATTAATGAAGCCAAGAGTTGGTTCTTCAAAAGAATCAACAAAATTGACAAACCCTTAGCCAACCTTGTCAGAAAAAGGAAAGAAAAGGTCCAAATCCATGCAATTTGGAATGAAAAGGGTGAAATTACAACAGACTCAGCAGAAATCCAGAGAATCATCAATACCTACTTACAGAAGCTATATGCGAATAAGACAGACAACACAGAAGAAATGGACAGATTTCTAGATAACTATGAATTACCAAAGTTGAACGAAGAAGACCTAAAAATTCTAAGCAACCCAATATCAACCAATGAAATTGAAATTGTAATTAAAAACTGATCAACTAAGAAAAGCCCAGGCCCTGATGGCTTCCCTGCTGAATTCTACAAGACATTTAGAGAGGAACTGCTGCCACTACTGCTGAAACTCTTCAATGAAATTGAAAGGGAAGAAATACTCCCAAATTCATTCCTAGAAGGAAGCATCACCTTGATTCCCCAAAGCAGAGAAACACCCAACCAAAAAGGAGAACTATAGGCCAATCTCACTAGTGAACACAGATGCAAAAATCCTTCATAAGATACTGGCAAATAGAATGCAGAAGATCATCAAGAAGATCATACACCCTGATCAAGTGGGATTCATCCCAGGGATGGAGGGATGGTTCAATATATGAAAATCAATCAATGTAATATACTATATCAATAGAGCCAAGGACAAAAACTATATGATTATCTCCATAGATGCAGAAAAAGCATTTGACAAAATTCAACATGCATTTATGATAAAAACTCAACAAAAAATTGGAATAGATGGTCTCTACCTCAAACTGATAGAAGCCATCTATGAAAAACCAACAGCCAATATCATACTAAATGGTCAAAAACTGAAATCCTTCACACTAAAATCAGGACCAAGACAAGGATGTCCACTATCACCACTCTTGTTCAATATAGTTCTGGAAACATTAGCCATGGCAATTAGACAAGAGAAAGAAATAAAAGGAAAAAGACAGGAAATGAAGAAGTCAAATTGTCATTATTTGCAGATGACTCCACCAAAAGTCTTCTAGACTTAAGAACCAAATTCAGTCAAGTAGCTGGTTACAAGGTCAACACACAAAAATCAATAGCTTTCCTCTACACAAATGACAGACTCACTGAGAGAGAAATAGGGCAAACAGTTCCTTTCACAATAGCATCCAAAAAACTGAAATACCTAGGAATCAACCTAACGAAAGAAATCAAAGACCTCTTCTCTGAAAACTACGGCACTCTGAAAACAGAGATTGAAGATGATATCAGAAAATGGACAGACATCCCCTGCTCCTGGGTAGGAAGGATTAATATAGTGAAAATGGCCATACTTCCAAAACTGCTATATGGATTTAATGCAATTCGAATTGAGATCCCAGCAGCATACTTCATGGACCTTGAGAAAACAATCCAAAAATTCATTTGGAAAAAGAAGGGACCCAGAATAGCAAAAGAAATTCTGGGCAACAGAGACATGGCAGGGGGTATCACAATCCCCAACCTGCCACTATACTACAAAGCTACTGTGATAAAAATAGCATGGTACTGGCAAAGAAACAGACCTGAGGAACAGTAGAACAGGTTAGAAGATGCAGAAACAACGCCAGACACACTCAGCCATCTCATCTTTGATAAAGGAGCCAAACACCCTCACTGGAGGAAAGATAGCCTCTTTAATAAATGGTGCTGGAAAAATTGGGCTTCAACTTGCCAAAGATTAAAATTAGACCTATATCTCTCACCATGCACTAAACTAAAATCAAAATGGATTAAAGATCTAAATATTAAAATAGAAACCCTGAACCAGTTGGAACAGAGGTTAGGTAGAACCCTTGAAGACATCGGGTAGGAAAAGATTTTATGAACAAAACCTCCGTTGCCCGTGAACTAGCACAAACAATCAACAAGTGGGATCTCTTCTTATTAAAAGGCTTCTGCACAGCAAGAGAAACCACCAGCACTGTGAAGAGACAACCCACAATGTGGGAAAAAATCTTCATCTGCTTTTCCTCAAAGATCTACTATCTCGAATCTATAAAGAACTTCAAAAGATCAGACCTCCCAAACTTAAAGACCCAATCCAAAAGTGGGCATCTGAAATGAACAGACATTTCTCAGACAAAGAAGTAGAAATAGCAAATAAATACATGAAAAAATGTTCCACATCACTGGTCATTCGAGAGATGCAAATGAAAACAACACTGAGATTCCACCTCACTCCAGAAAGAATGGCTGCTATCATGAAATCAACCAATAACAAATGCTGGCGGGGCTGTGGGGAAAGAGGAACCCTGCTCCACTGCTGGTGGGAGTGTAGACTGGTGCAACCACTGTGGAAATCAGTATGGAGATACCTCAAAGAACTAGGACTGGAAGTCCCATTTGACCCTGCTATTCCACTGCTGGGTATCTTCCCCAAAAAATTAAAATTAAGCAGTGATATATGTGCACCCATGTTCATAGCAGCACAGTTTGTAATAGCTAAAACTTGGAAACAGCCCCAGTGCCCATCAACTGGAGACTGGATAAAGAAAATGTGGTTTTTTAATAAAATGGAGTACTACTCAGCCATAAAAAATGAGAAATTGGAGACATTTATAGCTAAATGGATGCACATTGAGGTGGTACTATTAAGTGAAATAAATAGGACACACATGTATAAATACCGAATAGTTTCTCTGGTGTGAAACTGAAAGTGTAAATGGGGACTAAAATGTATGATAGTTAATGTGAAATAGGATTTAAAGGGGCAAAAAGGGAAGGAGGTGGGAGGAGTAGGGGAAAGGAAAGAAGGGAATGGAATTAATATGAGAAAATGGAAAAATAGGAACAAAAATCTTTGTAAATAGGGAGGAACGGTGGGGTTGAAGGGGGGACTCGGCAAGGGTGAAAGATGGGAACCGAGAGAGACTATGTAAAGGTGCAAATTTCCAACGATGAATGTCATTATATTGTATATCTAAAATGTACCAATGATTAGAATGAATAATCGATAATGCAAAATAGGAAGAAAAGGTCCAAAGGGGTAGGGGTAGTGGGAGGGGCAGGGGAAACGAAAGAAGGGAAAGGAAAAATGATGAGAAATGGAAAAAATGGAAATAAAGTCTTTGTAAATAGGGAAGGGTGGAGGGGGTGAAGGGAGGGCTAGGAATGGGGAAAAAATAAGAACCAAGATGCATCATGTAAAGGTACAATTCCCAATGAGAAATGTAATTGTGTTGTATACCTACAATGTACCAATAAAAGAATTTAATAAAAAAAAATATTCTGGGTCAGTTGTATGTAACCCTGAAACCTTTAAAGGCATGCATCAGTTCTGCAGTTAATGAGAAGAAAGCATTCAAATCATGAAAATTTCCTTGGAAAAAAACAAAGAACTTTTTTCTTTACATACTAAGTTTTTCTTCCAGTGTTAAAATTAAGACCAGGGTAATATACAAAAAATTTCAAGCACATATATGTTAGGAGAAATGCCAAAAGGACAACATACACAGAAAAAACTAGGTGCAGGACAATGTACACATTAGGTTATAGATTAGACAGAAAAGGCATAATTAATAAATGAAAATGTAAAAATCTATGGATTAAATTTGTCTTAATTTAATATTTGGTCATTTGTTATGAATAAACATTTGTTAAGGGAAGACTCAACATTCAACTCCTTATCTCCTAGATAAAATCTTTTTTGTGTGTGTGGTTGGGGGAGGTGAGATGGAACTCAGGACCTTGCACTTGTGAGGCAGGCATAGTGCCACTGAGCTAAATCCCCAGCCCTCTCCTAGATAAGATCTTTAATTTTTTCACAAGATTCTTCAGTTTTAGGCACTGCCTAAATGAAGATAGCACCAGAATAATATCATAATGTCTATAATATTAACAAAAATGAATTCCACTTACCCTCCATCCTGATATATTTACATACCATACATCTTGTTTGTTTGTTTTGAGACATGGTCTCACTATTTAGTTCAGGCAAGTCTTGTACTATGTAGCCCAAGCTGGCCTTGAACTTGTGGCAATCCTCCTGTCTCAGGCTCCTGAGTGATGAGATTACAGGCGTGCACCATCACACCTGGCACCATTTGACTGTATATTTTTATATAGTCAAAAGTTGACTATATGACCATTTAACAATGAAGTTAAATAAGTTCTGTAAGAATTTCATAGTCTTTGATATTTTATAAAAATATCAAAAAATCCAAAGTTAGTGTGAGGCACCAAGTAAATTTGTTTTTAAGGTTTTTTAATTCAGTCTTTTTTGTTTTTAGTGTTTTCTGAGACAGGATCTTGCTATGTAGCCCAAGCTGGCCTTGAACTCTCACCTATCCTCCTGCCTCAGCCTCCCAAATGCTGGGATTACAGGTGTGCACTGCACTCATTTAAGAATGATACATAAGAGTGTAAGTCCTTCTACAGAAAAATTTTAAATGTGCACATTAGTGCTACAAGTTTCCAAAGTCAAGCAAGTAATGGAATGCTGATTATTGAATTTTATGTTGATGGTTACCTCTAGGCAGGGAATGAGAAAAACAGGATCAGGGAGCCATATAAAATCCTCAAAATTGCTCTTATTTAGATCTAAAACAAATCCTACAATACCAATTTTGATAAAACAGGATGAATGAGTGCTTATTGATTCATTCTGTCATCAACACATGTACAAATGAAAAACCAAACCAAGACAACCAGCATTTTGCAGAAACAATGACCAGTGAGAATACTGAGGCATCAACAGCATTTACCAGCTATGTGCTTTATGAGCTTCACCTGAAGAGCAATAATTTATGCATCTTTTATTTCAATACAAATCTATATTTTGACACCTCAGATTTAATAAAATGGATTTCCATTTTTCTTAAGTGAAAATTAAATCATAAAGCAGTATTTTAAGAAAATACTAAAGATCATACATACTTCATTTGCTCTGGTTTACAACTGTATACATTCTTTCCCACTTGTATTTTATTCCATGACTCACCATTTCCTCAACTGAAACCAAAAAGGTGTGGTTTGTTTCTTTATTTGTTTATTTATTTATTGGTGCTGGGGATAGAACTCAGGGCCTCATGCATGTTAAGCATGTGCTCTATCACTAAGCTATATCCCCAGACCCAAATAGTATACTTAAATCCAAAAATCCTTGAATACATACTCATTTAGAATAGTCATAGAGGTTCTTCTTGAAAAAGAATTCTCAGATCAAACAAGATAGAAAAATGGACATTACTGTAATACTTCCTTGTCACAGTACACACCAGCTTTTTCTCCATAGGAAGGAGAATCCTATGGTTTGAACCCAGGATTCTTTCCTTATGAGATCCATAATACCTTCTTTCTAGAAAGTGTGTTCTGGGAGAACACGTGAATTAATCTGTATCATGTCCATTTCTAAATACTTGCCATTCCGAAATAATTGTTTTCTGAAAATGTTATACTGAAGTAGTTCTTCATCTTTACATAGAACAAATGCTATATATAAAGCCCCCAAGTGTTGGCTTGTTTCTTTTACTGACTCATTAGTGCAACTTTTTTTAACCTTAGAAAATCCATTCAAGAAGGTATTGGCAAAATCACATAATCCAACAATTAATATAACTTTAAAAGTACTCCCAGTCATATTTTGCAAAAAAGCATTTAAGATTTTTAATCTTCTCTAAATCTGTATATAATTTCACTGATTAAAAAATTTAAGCATTAACTAGAAAATGTCTTAACTCTTGGTACTGAAAAAGATTCTCCCCTTTATGGTGCTTGGGATCAAACTCAGAGCCTCTCACAAGTGGTAGGCAAACTACTGTATATCCCTTGCCCTAGTTTTTTTTGAAGTGTAAAATGAGCAGGGCATGGTAGTGCATATCTGTAATCCCAACTACTTAGGAGGCTGAGGCTAGGACGACAGTGAGTTCAAGGCCAGACTGAGCAACTCAGCAAGACCTTGTCTCAAAATAAAAAATGAAAAGGGGTTGGGAAGCAGCTTAATGGTTGAGTGCCTCCCTAGCACAAGTTCAATGTCCAGTAACATCAGCAAACCAAACCAAAACAAAACCACCCCAAAACTGATTTTTCCATTTTTAACTGAAATTTGCCTGAAATTATCCTAATCTAAGTCACACGTAACAATCTGTACATAGACACATGCATATCCTTAATATATGTTTTTATATGGTCTATTCTTTCAAATGGAAACTATTAAAAAATTAATTCCAGTAAGTGTTTACTGTATACTATTTGATAAATCACATATTTTTCTCAAAAATCTTCAATTTCCCTTTCATAGACACTATCTTCAAAGTGAACTTAAATTAAAATGGATTAAGAATCTATTTGTGACATGGGCCGGGGATTTAGGTCAGTGGTTCTGCTGCCTGCCTCACAAGCGCAAGGTCCCAAGTTCGATCCCCGGTACTAAAAAAAAAAATCTATTTGTGACAGTTAAGCTCAACTGTCAATTTGATTGACTTGGGAGCTACCTAAAATGTCAGTACAGCATACTTCTGGGCATATCTGGGTAGGTCATAGAGGCACCGGAGGGTCTATAACTGCTCCCTGGGCCCTTCCTCTCTGGCTCCGTTTCCTGCTCTGCTTTCTGGCCACCATGAACTAAGCAGCTTTGCTCCACTACACCCTTCAGCTATGATATCTTTGCCTTGGAGTCAGCTAACCATGGACTGAACTCACTGAAACTATAAACGAATGATGGCAAACCTTTTAGAGATGAATGCCTAAACTGCAACCCAAAACCAACTTATTTATCACAAAGTACCAACACTGCAATTAACTTGAATACTGAGGTTTTAGTTCAGAAAAAAAGAACTCATATAGTAACATCTTTTGTCTTAAAAGAAAAATGAGTAAAAAAACAAAGGAAAAGAAAAACAAGTACAGTAACATGCATGCCATAGGTTTACCACCACTGCTATAAGCCATGTGAAACTACTCCTCTAAGTTGCAGGTGCCAGGTCTTTTGTACTAGCAGCAGGAAAACTGATCAATATGCTATTTGTTTGAAGGAATTTCTATTAGAATAAAATTGCCTATGTTGCTTGATTCATCAAAGTTGCCTGAAATTCAAACCTTTTACCATCAATTACTGACTGAATTCTGATAAGGAGAGTAGAAAAAACCTGTAACGAAGTCACAAGAATTTTGTTTGCTGTAGCAAATACTTTAATGGCATTTGACACAACTCAGAATCTTCTGTGAAATAGGTTCAAGTTGGTGAGACTAAGTAAGCCAGGGTGGAGTCTTTATTTTAAAAAAAGGAAAGAAAAAGAAAACAAGCAAATTATGCATTTCACATAATAACAAAATATAAAATGGAAATTAAGTAACAAGATAGCTAAGGAAAAAATTTAAAGACTTTGATTCAATCCATCTGACTTGTTAATAGTCCTCTTTGTCCTTCCATTGTTATAGACAAAAAACAGGTCTCATAATAACTTAAGATAGCCTTGAAATCTCTTACTACGAGGTTAAAAATTTTTTTAAATGTGTTCAAATAGTTTATAAATACTATTAACAAAAATATTTCTTTTATTATGCTTTTTGTCTTGCTTCAGTAAAGATGTCCTTTTAAACCATCCTGTTTCTTAACATTGTTTCACACATTCAGACATATGTTAGCTTTCTTCCAAGGTGATAATCTCAGGTTATCACAATATTTCCAATTAAGAAAGACAACAGTAGGACTGTCCCATATGAGGTAAAAAGAGAGCACTGTACACAACAGATAAAGTTCCTTGACTAAATGAAATCAAATTATAGATCATCCAATTAACATTATATGTTGATAGTTCAGCACTTTTCAAGTATCACTTTCAAATCCTATGCTACACCTCAGTATGAGGTTTCTTATATAAGGTAGAAATTCTTCATTTCTGTAAACATGCAGTGCCAGTTGTTTCCTCAAGTAGTTTTTTTCCTTAAGAAAGTTGCTCCAGGTAAGAATCATTTACTTATTATGCCCAGATCCCAAAAGAAACATTTTTCTGTGAAAAGACAGAAATACCCAAGTAATATGAAAGCTCTCTGTAATCAAGGGATTGCTTACCAATTACAAATATGTAATCAGTCCCTACAGGACAGCACTGATGAACTAAAAATTTACTCCAGTTACTCAGAGCTCATCTGATGTGCTATTTACCTTTGTTAACTTACACTCTTCATTGGTTTGACAATTCTGAAGAATGTCCTTATAGTGATTCTTCATATCCTCATATAATGAAACAGTTTCTTGTGAGTGAGCCAAGGGTAACACCTTTTCATTCAATAACATCTGCACTTGGAATTCTTCTTTAGGAGTCTTAGCATTTTCACAATGGTAAAGCACAAATATGAGGTTTGAGGCATAAGGTACAATGTGGCCGCTTCGGAATTTCCTATGCATTTGTTTCTTGTAATTATAAGCTGTTAGGGGTTCCTTGTCTTTGAAGTAGCCCATGAGAGAAAGAAGTGGAAGAAGGGTCTCTGCATGACCAAACTGGAGGATGACTGGAGAAGACACTGGCTGAGACCTTGAAAGAGGAAATGAGGGGAGAAAAATATACATATTCACGTTATCAAACATAATATTTATACTCAGAAGTAGTATCCAACTTTCCCATTTTTTTTAGTTTAATCTTATTTTAAAAAGCATATAACTGAAATCCTGTAAACTGAACTTTTTACACTAAAAGTTAAGTTCCAAGACTCAGGATCACTGTAGTATGGCAAATGCATCTAAATAAATTTATTAAAAACCCACCCAAGTACATAGACATTATCCTTTCTGTGGTTAAAGGAACTTGAAAGAGAGGTGCACTTCAATGCTGTGATGCCTTTCTATAGGTGAAACTGAACAAACTGGCCCTTAATAAATAGATAATTCCATGGGGCTCTTCTAAATAAACAAAGTGGTTCTTCTTTCCCCCTACATTTGGGGGGTATGGACAAGTGCTATTCAATAAATTTCTTGGTTAAGATCAAGTCTGAACTGTGAAGTAATTCATGTCTTCAATGGTTTACAAGACTTGATTTGGGCACCAAATTCAGAATAAAGCCACAAAAGGGTAGCAGTGCAATCTATACTAGTTCATAAGTTTCTGGTTGGGAGTGGCAGTTTATACACTGCCAGAAACCAACCACTTTCAATATTTTTTTTGTATGACTTTTTTTTCTGGTAAAAATTTTAATAAGAAGCAGCAAATGACTACTTAACCTTTTCCCAACTTTTATAGAAAGAATGACTACTGTTCTTTAATATAATTTGTAAACCTATTAAAACATGACTACCTTCTTCCTACCACTCCACATATCAAATTATACATTTAGTGCATCTGGATTTTATAGGAAGACAGAGCAGTAGTTTGGGACATTCCTGATTTCCCACATATAACAGTAAATCCCCAAACCCCTGAAAAACACAAAATAACTGCATAGTCAAGTATTCTCTATGAACCACCAATAGCCTCAAGAACTGCCTATTATTTGTATCTGTCAAAGGAAAAAAGCAGAGGGAAGCCACTGACTGCCTGAGCAATCTCAGAAGGGAGAATCCCAAATAACCAACAGGTATTCATTGGGAATTTCTGTGGGCCAATCTGAGATGGCAGCTGTAGCAGGGAACAGTGTAGCCCACTCTAGTACTCAAGTGAGTACAAAATAGGCAGCTTGTTAGGCTCAGGAGAAACCTAGTCCCCATGAGCTCTTTAAACACAAATCCATACTAAAAAGAAAGAGACACAGCCACTAGGGACAGATAAAGGAAAGAGTAGGTCCAGATGAAAGTAGGGGATGGGAGAGACTTAAGAAACCTCAGCAAGCAGCCCACTGTGTTTCTGAACAAGAAGCTCTGTGAGGTTAGAAAAGTAGCCCAACTCCAGCATTCTCAATGTTCAGGAAAACTCAATTCACATTAAAATGAACTATGTGAAAGTAATAGAAGAGAATAAAGAGCCAGAAAACATTCATACAGAAACTGAAAGTATGCTAGAAACACTCAAAAATATATGAAAACTGTATCAGTATTTCAAAAACAGACCAAAAGACAGTTTCACAACTTTGAGATTAATATTCTCACTTTATCAAAGGTATACTTTAACTAGGTCATCTAAAGGATTTCTAAGAAGTATCCACTTAGGTCCAAAGTAACAAAGCAGTAGCACTCAGATTACAGCTATATAAGTATTTTGAAATTTTGCCTTTGTCAGTATTTAAGAACTGAGAGATTAAACAATGATAAAAATCCAGATTTTTAAAATTTTCTTGGAAACCTGAAAGATATATTTCCATAAAGCAACAACCAGCTGAACAGGAATACAATTACTCTCTAAAGAGGGCATATAAGGAGAAGTAAAAAGAATTAAGATGTGTTATGTTTATGTGCCAACTCCCCGCAATGAATGTTATCATTATGTACTATAAACATGTACTAATAAAAATAAAACTAAAAAGGAGCATACAGCCAATAGTACATATATTATTGCATATTGATTACTATAAGATAAAGTCATTCCTCTGCTACTTGCCAGGCCCCTTTACACATTTAAGTCATCATTTAGATAAAATGGAATTTAACAGTGACACAAATTCAAAGAAAAGTAATCCAAATGTACTGGTTTGCATATTAAATTCTTCAGTCATTAGGCAGAAGCCACAAAGGCAGGAACAACCCTATTCCCAAAGTGCCATTTTTGTTCTCCATGAGGGTAGGACACAGGCGAGGACAGCAGCAATAACAGCAAAGCCTCTATTTTTCCAGAAACTCTCTTCTCTTTCCCAATGAACAACTCCAATAAACCAAGGGTAAGATATAAGGCAATATATCCAAAATATTATTGTTTCAACATGTAACATACAAAATTATTAATGAGCTTTACATTGTTTTTTGTACCAAATGTTCATGTAGATACCTCAATTCAAACCATCCCCTTTTCAAGTGCTAACTAACCATATACTGCTGCTGCCTATTGTGTTGGAACAGGAAGGTTGGACAGTGGTAGGGACAGTCTTAAATTCAAATATTAAATAAAGGAGAAATAGAAAAAAAAAAGATACCAGATAAATAAAAATACACATATGGAAAACGTAGGTTGAGGAATAAGAATAGACCAAAAAGGCTAAGTGCAAATTACAAGAGTTCAAAATCTGTTAAAACATATTCAAGCTTTAGAAGAAATTAAATCTAGGTTGTGACTCAAATTTTTTTTAAGTGCTGGGGACTGACCCCAAGGCTTCAGGCATTCTAAGCATGTGTTCTACCGCTGAGCTACAATCCCAGTCTTGACCCCAATTTAACTTTTAAATCTGAAGGTTCTTTGGGTTTAAACAAAAAGCAGTTACCCCCATTATTTTTCTTTTGTCTGCCTTGCTGTTAAACATATTTTAAAACCATATTTTTTTCAGAAGAAAATGATGATGTTTTAAAAATGCTTACTGGAGAACTCAACAAAATTTAGGCCTCCCAAAATAAAAGATTCAATAAAAAATGGACGATTGAAATAGACACTTCTCAAAAGAAGTGCAAATGGCCAATAAGTATATGAGAAAACATTCAGCAATTTTTGTACCTTTTGCCATTAGACAAATGCAATCAAAACAACACTGAGATTCCATCTTACTCCAGAAAGAATGTCTATCATCAAAAACGAAAAACAACAAATGCTGGCAAAGTTGTGAGGGGAAAAGGAACCCTTCTACATTGTTGGTGGGAATGTAAACTATTAAAACCACTATAGAAATCATTAGATTACTCAAAAACTAAATATAGAAATTCCATTTGACCTAGCCATTCTTCTTCAGGGTATCTTTGTGAAAAAGGGAAAGACATCATATTACAGTGATACATGGATTTCCATGTTTATAGCAGCATAACTCACACTAGTTTAATCTTCAGAGTAACCTATATGTTCATCAATAGATGAATAAAGAAAATTTGGCATATATACACAATGGAATGCTACTCAGCCATGATAAATTTGAGTCATTTAAAGGAAAATGGACACACCTTGAGTCCACAGTGCTAAGTGAAATAAATCAGACACTGGTTAAACATTGCATTGTTTCTCTAATACAAGAAACTCAAAGTATAAATAAAGAGCAAAATAAAAGACAAATGATAGGAAACAGGCTTTGTGAAGATGGGGAGGATATCTGGTGATGAAGGGAGAAGGATGAGAAAGGGAAGTAAAAAGGATCAAAATGCAATATGTGTATGTACCAATGCCCCACAAAGGATGTATTTATTATGTCTCACAAAAATGTACTAAAAAATAAAATAAAATGCTTACTGGGAGTTTTATGATAAATCAAATTGTTTATACATTAGATTCACACAGGAAGCCAAGTAATCAAAAATAAATTATTGTTTTAGGCCATTTCATTAATCTCAATTTAATTATATATTTTTAAGTTCCATTTTTCAGTAGGAAGGAAAATTGCCAATTTTTTATAAATGCCATGAGTATCATTTTCTTATACAGAGCAATCTGTATTAGAGAAGTTTACAACATATAAAAACCAGTATTTAAAAGGTCAGGTCAAATGTGCCAATACACAAAGATACATTAAGATTGTATGATCAAAACTAGTCACTGTTTCTATGCCACAAAACAGTTTATAAACTAGAGAGCCATCAAAGTTAGAACAAGATTTTGCTCAAAAATACAAATGTGCCTAGAGGAAATAATAAACAACTTAAAACTGTATTTTTGTATTTATGTATAACCAAGTAAAATATTTTAAGTTTACGAGATAATGCTAAATATAAAGAGGAAATGAGCAGTTTTATTTTTTTTTCTTCGTAGATAGCACATACTCTTGCAACTTCAGAAAAGGGATCTGGCTGGCTGGTGTTGCTTACATATACTTATACAAAGGCCCCTAGACAAAATAGCTGTGTTCAATCTTCCAAAACATAATAAAGAAGAGAGACTTTTCAGAGATCCATTTGGTTAACTCGTTAGATGTCACAGGTCCTATCATTCTATGCCAAGTTCCAGGCACCATCCTAGTTTCGTTCTTTAGGGCTGAGGCATGGGCTGGAGAGAAAGCAGTGAGGCAAAAGAATCTCTTACAGATTAGCATGTGTCTAAGTTTTAGAGAACCTGGAGAAGGAGATGAAATTCTTCTGAGGGACAACTGCACAGGCTTGCCTGAGGAATTGGTGTTTGAGGTGCTATGAAAACATTCCTAATAAGTTTTAAAGTGCCAATGCTGCTCATGGCAGCTAAACTAAAGTACAGCAGCTGGTTTACACTATAGTGTGAGTATTATACCCTTTTAGAGATGACAAAAACTGAGAAATTACTTCCCTGTTATCTTTGAGCCACCAATTTAACTCACTACAAAACTAACATTCAATAAATTCACAGGAGTAGTTTAATTTTAAAACAAAAACAAAAAACAAACAAGGGAGTTAGTAGTGGAGCGCTTGTCTAGTGGAACACTTGTGCAAGGCCTGGTTTCGATCCCCAGAAGTCACAAATAAATAAAGTTGCACAGAATCTCATTGTGTCTAGTGAAGCTAACAATTCCTGCCCTATGCTCATTTAATTAAAAATAAAAACAGAGGGCCCTAGATTTTCCAAAAAATATTTATTGTCCTCAATCTGATTTTTAACTTTTTTCAAAACATTAGTTTTCTTTCTTTTTTCCTCCTCCTCCTCCTCCTCCTCCTCCTCCTCTTCCTCCCCCTCCCCTTCCCCCCTCCCCCTCCTCCTCCTCCTTCTTTCTTTTCTTTCTTGTCCTGGATATTGAACTCAGGGCCTTCACACTGAGCTACATCCCCAACTTTTATTGTTTGAGACAGAGTCGCTAGAATTGTGCTAGAATTTGCGATCCTCCTGCCTCAAGCCTTCCAGAGTGCTGGAATTATAGCTTGCACCAGCCACCAGGCCCAGCAAAACATACCTGAAATTAAAATCAATTTATAACTTCACCTTGGATTTGGATGTAAACTTACGTCAGTCTAAGCTTTTCAAAAAACTGAGCATGTGATAGAAAAACTGAGCAGAGTGGAAGTGAGGGGCACAGCCCTATGGACTGAAATCCATAGAGCATAACCTACTTAGGCAAGTTACTACAACTCTCAGTCTCAATTCCCGCCAAATGAAGATAAGCCACTTCCTTTATTTAAGATATAGAAATAAATCAGTGCTCGGCATAAAGTAGTCAATCCATATGTAATAGCAAATAGCCATGGCAGCAGCAAAAGCAGAGCAATTGCAGTAGCAATTGCCCCAAGGTCACACTTTTTGGTGGTGTAAGAGCTAGGATCCAGGAGTTGAGTCAGGTGAGTTTTCTTTCTAAAAGATCGGCATATAACACTTTCTACTGAAAGTAAACATGGTATCAAGTGACAAGTTGAATAACATATGTTAATTTTTAAAAATTTATTTCAAGACAGAATCTAATTAAGTACCTAAGTTCTCCAGGCTGGACTTGAACTCATGATCCTCAGCCTTCTAGACTGGTGGGATTACAGGCATGCACCAATGTGTCCGGCTGAATAGTACATTTAAAAACTCACCAGATTCCTCAAAATACCAAAATTCAAATGCAAAAGCAAAAATATAGGTACCCCATTAGGTTCTGTGGATACAATCTATACCAAATAAATGACTTGGAAAGCAAAAACCATATTTCTCAAGCTTTTAATCTGAAATAATATACAATAAGAAAAATATTCGATAGAAAATACAGTCCTAAAAAAAACTGGTCATCAATAAAGTAAGCCTCTAAGAAGATATACAAAGAGACAAGAAATCTTCCTTAGGAACATATCACATGATTAACTGCTTCCTAAAATTAGAAATACCATGCCTCCATGAGGTTATCTAAACTTCTCTCAGTCAAAATAAGGTACTCAGTGACATTACACTCTTCATCTTGAATTCAACTTAGTTAGTACAGTGTACAGACATTTAAATTTTTATTCTAGCTTCAAAGAAGAGGAATATGTGAACAAAAAAATTATTTTTAGCGTCACAGAACCAGTACCTAGACCAAATTTCCAGTCAGACATAGCTATCTATAGCACTGTATTGTGGATTGTGTGGTGATACTCAGACTCAATGTGATCTATTTCCTATTTCCTACACCCTTTCCTCTCCATATGTGAACTTCTTCTCTTTGCCAACCAATCTTTTATCTTTATCTCTCATTTTTCAGATATAACTAAAACTAGTTTGGTCATTTTTTTCTACGACACAGGATAACAAAATACCACAGTAGAAAATGTGCCAAGTTAGTAACATGACTCCACATGTCTTTTGTTTTTGACAGTGATATTACTACAGGTAAAGTTTATTATAAGTCAATACAAATATATATATATATTTTTTGAATATGAAATTTTTTCAAAATCACCTAAAACTATTATTTTAAGGAATATATGCAAATCATTCTTAAATGTATTACACACATTTTATTGAATATAGAATAAGACACTTAATTGGCTTGGTTTTTATCTTTTAAAAATTCAAGAAAGCAGACTGTGACAAATTTGATTTACAGAAATTTTATCTCAGAGGGAAACAGTTTAGAAAAAGAATGGGGCTGAGGGTGTAACTCAGTCGCAGAGTACATGTATAGCATCTGAAGGTGAATTCAATCCACATTCCCCTTCACTCCCCCAAAAAAGAGAAAAGGAAAGATTTTTTAAGATATAAAGTATGTTATCAACATGATCATAAAATTAAAACCCTAAAGAGGACTAAAATTTATTTTTAAGCACACACATGTTTTATACAACTAAAAGACCTAATTTTACTCTTGATTTTCTCATTTCAAAGAAAACAAAATACAGAGTACACTAAATGTCTAGGTTGAGGTTTTAAGAGTAAGAAGCAGAATTCAATACACTCTTAAGTTACAACTAGGAGAATGTTAAGTATTTTTTGCTTTATCTCAAAAGTATTTATATTAAATTACAGTTCAGAATATCAACCACTTAAATCTAAAATATGATTTTCTTCACTATTTTGTTTTTCCTAGCCAGAATACAATTTAGTAATCTGTAGTAGTTCAAGTGAAAAATGTAAACAAAGATAATAAAGCAATCTTTATTCAAGACTCCCCAAGAAACGTGGCCTTTTTCATGGCTCCCAAGAAAGCTTAAATAAAACATTTAAACCATAATTTTGAGATACAAAATTCAAAAGAACTTAGCCAATAATTGTTCAGATATTTTTAACTATACAGTTCAAACAAGGGATCCTTTTACAACTAAGAATGGCAGTATGCTTTTCTTTTAAACAAAAAATAATGAGGCAACATGTAAACTGATTCCTACACTTCACTGTTTGAAACTCTAATATATAAAAAAACTGACTACTTCCACAGAAATAGCCTATGTCCAAAAGGAGAACATTTTTCTTCCAAAGGGTTAATATAATCCCTCATAAGCAGCTGCTCATACTTATACCTGTTTGTCCTTTCATGACTTGCTCAAATTTCTATTTTTTTAGACAAAGTTAAGTAGCATTAAGTGTCAAACTGCATGAGAACTTTTCTAGGTTTCATAACCCTTCTCCAGACCAAGGCTGGTCTATGATTAAGCTTAAAATACAGGCAACAGCATATGGGAGTGAATGTGTCAACGTCCAAATGAAGGAGTAAGGAAATATGTGTCACACACAATTAACATAATGTAGGTGAGTAAGATGACAAACAGGAAAAGAATAGCCAGCTGCAATGGCATGCACCTATAATTCCAGGTACTCTGGGAGGCTGAAGCAAGAGGATCACCTAATGGAGTCTGCCTGGCCAATTTAGCAAGACCTTATCTCAGAACAAAATTTAAGCCAGGCGTGGTGGCACATGCCTGAAATCCCAGGACTCAGGAATCTAAGGCAAGAAGATCACTGTGAGTTCAGCCAGTCTGGGCTACATAGTGAGTTCAAGGCCAACCTGGACTATATAGTGAGACCCTGTCTCACTCCCTCCCCCAAAAAACCCAAAAAAATAAACTGGGGGGTGGAGGGTGGCTCAACTGTGGTGCTTGCTCTGGGGTTCAATTCCCAGCACTACAAATGGGGAAAGAATGTAAAAGGAATTATTTCTCAGATTACCTAATTCCATACATAAGGCCTTGCATACAACTTTGTTATAAGATTACTTATAACATAAAGATTGCTATATCCCATTCTATCTGGTATCTGATGTAGCTCTCTTTGTCACTACTATTCAATAAACATATGAGACTCACAATGCCTTGATAGAGTAGACCAAATTTTTCCTTTAATAAAAGTATTCAGTCTTTTGACAGGAAGATGGAAATGATTTTTAAAGGAAGGGCTTCAAAATTATACCACTTTTTACTTATATAAATTGGTCAGAAGATTTTATTAAATCTTGAACTGAAAACAAAATTTAATTTGAAGTCTAAAATTATGCCATTAAATAAGGATTGATGACATGTGTGGTCAAAGTAGGCAAAACACTCTCACCAAATACTTAAGTCATTCAAAAATCTAAACCTGCAAAATAACAACTGTCTTTATGACAGCTCTTTATGATCTTTATGAGCTTTTTTTTTTAGATCTTTATGAGCTCTTAATTCATGTTTCACACTCAACTGATATTATGTAACATGTGTTTTTAAACATGATCCAGGAATATCAAATAGAGCTTTACACAACTCATATAATTCCCATACTTTTATGTAAGTGCACTTTGCTTTATGCCAGACACACTGGATGCTTTGGGAAGAAAATTATCAAGAAAAACCAATTTCAAGCCTTATACATTTGACTGGAACACAGCTGCAGTGTATTTGGAGAAGTATAGATTAGACAACTTAACACAAATCTGGAACTAACATGACTAAAAGTTTTTTCTCAAGTAAGAATACAGAGAAACAGCCCCCACTTTCAGCCACGATGGACTAACAAGGACTAGGCTTACCATTTGCCTTAAAATACTAGAAAGCTGGATAAAATATATGAAATATCAGTTTTCAGATACTCCACTACAGTCACAGTAAGAAAGAAGGAAAGCAAATGAGGTGAGCTCACCAAGTGCCAAGCTTCCAAACTAGTTTGCAGGCAGTGGTGCAGAGGAGGAGCCCAACAAGGCAACTATGATTTGGGAATGAGAATTTAGGAAGGCCACACTGGCTAGAATTTATAGGACAGAGTCCCAGAGAAGAAAGTTACAGGACAACATGCTCTGCAGCCAGTTCACCAGGGGCTCCTCAAGATGTCAGTCAATACTGATCAGCACATGCAAGTGAGGTGGGGGTGGGGTGGGGTGGATGGGTGCTGGAAAGGAACAGGCAAATAAAGTCCCAAACCTAACACAGGTTTGTGTTCCAACAAGCCAAATTAGAAAATTTTCAAATTGCATAGAATACTATATAGATTAGAAGAAACTGTCTCAATGGTGGGACAAAATGAAGCCATCAAAAGATATTATAAGAAAGAAAGAGAGAGATGGAGGAGGGGGGAAAAAGGGGAGGAGAGAGGGGGGAAGGGGGAGGGGGGAGGGAGGGAAAAAGAAAGAGAAAGAAAGAGAGAAAGAGAGAAAGAGAGAAAGAAAGAGAGAAAGAAAGAAAGAAAGAAAGAAAGAAAGAAAGAAAGAAAGAAAGAAAGAAAGAAAGAAAGAAAGAAAAAGAGAAAGAGAGGAAGAAAGCAGCAAACTAGACTAGGTGTTATGGCTTGTGCCTAGATGCCCCTCAAAGCCTCATACAGTCAGTGGTGGGGTTTTACAGAGGAGACTATAGATCAATCTAGAGTGTATGCTGCAGAGATTAAGTGTGTGTTGCTGGGATCAAGGTTGTGTGATTACCAAATTAGTGCACCAATTAGTTTGGCATAGCTCTAGGTGTGGCTACTGGGAAGGCCCACTCTGGGTGTGAGTGCTACCTGTCCTAAGGGTATGTAGCCTTGATAGAATATAAGGGACAGAAAGAGGGTCACTGCTTGTTGCTTGCTGCTGTCTCTTCAATGGCTGCTTCACTACTTTGCTGCTTTCCTGCCTTCTGCCCATCATGAACTATTTCTCCTCTGTGATGCCCCTCTGCCATACGGCACTGCTTTGGAGCCAGTCAACTATAAATTGAAACCTCTACAAACTGTGAGCCAAAATAAACCTTTTCTTCTGTAACTGTGGGTGTTGGATATTTTGTCTTAGCAACAAGAAAAGTAACTAAGACATTAGAAGAGTATTTATAAAGCATAAATCTGACAAAGGACATTATTTATAATTCATATAAAGAACTCTTACAGCAATAATGATAAAAAAATACACATTTAAAAAAGAAAATAAATTTTAAAACGGGCAAGAGATTTCACCACAATAAATATATGGGTAGTAAATAAGCACACACAAAAAAATGCTTGCTATCTCTGGTTATTAGAGAAATGCAAACTAAAATCACAATAAGGTACTACCACATACCCATTAGAGCAGCTAAAATTTAAAAGAGCTACCATATTAAGTGTTGATCATAAAATGGAATGCTTGGAACTCTCAGACACTGATGGGAAAATATTGACAGTTTCTCTAAAGTTAAAAATCCAACCCACACATGACTCAGCTATTCTATCCCTAAGCTTTACCCAAGAGAAATGAAAGCACATGTGTGTACAAAGACCAGGAATGTTCACGGTTGTTTTATCTGTAATAGCTCGAAACTGGAAACAACCCAAATGTCTATCAAAAGGTGAATAGATAATAAAATTGTACTATGTCCCTACAATGGGATATGACTCAGTCTTAAAAAGGAATGAGATATTACTGATACATGCAACAACATAGATGAATCTCATAATTACTGTGCTGAGTAAAATTTATATCAAAAAATGTACTTATTATATGGTTTTGTTACACAAAATTCTAGAAAACACAAATTAATCTATAGTGACAGAAAGTATATGAGTGGTTGGGATGTGAAGAAAGAAATGAATTACAAAGAGTCACAAGAGCCAGGGATAGCTCTGCCAGAGCACATGTTTAGCATGCAAGAGGCCCTGAGCTTGAACATTAGCATGAAAAAAAGAAAAAGAATCATAAACTTTTAGATGCAATAGATATTTTATTGATTTACTGATTTATTGATTGTGGTGATAGTATCATAGGTATGCATATATGTAAAAATTCACCTTAAATATTCACAGCTTACTTCATATCAATTACCCCTCAATAAACCTTTGTATTTATTTATTTATTTTTTGGTACCGGGGATGGAACTCAGGATCTTGTGCTTGCAATGCAGGCAGTGGCTCAAAAAAGCTTTTTAAAAAACATTAAAACAACTATTAGGAGCCAATAGATTGAAGTTAGTGAAAAAAGCCCGTGATGACTTTTCTCAACGACTCCTTATAAAGCCTTTACTGAACCCCACAATTCAAATTAATCCTCTCTCAGCACTTTTGTTTTGCCTATTTAGTGCTGTTATATAAATATTGTCCAAACTGAAATGAGTTCCTGGGGACAATAATGTAAATGGCAGCTGATGCCAATACCTGCCCAAGCCCCTCACAGGATCCAGAAGTACCCAGGAATGCTGCACCTCGCTGCCACCTGACACCAAGGCCCACCTGACACCAAGGCCCACCTGGGCCCAGTCCCCACCAGTGCCAGCCCAAGCCCCACACCAAAGCCAAGAACCTAGAAATACTAGCTTCACCTCAAGCTCCTGGGTTCTCCACAGTATAGGGCAAAAGAGGAGACAGACTGACCTGATCAAAGAAGAGACCAACACCCAGAAGGAGAGTTTTACATCAGGACTGAAGTGATACCCTAATCTCAGAAGCTAGGTGAGAGACAGCCCTAAGAGAAAAGATTAGAGACTGTGTGAGCTAAATAGGGACCTCTCAGGATCCCCAGGGAGTCCTGGGCTCAGACCAGGAAAATCACAGGGCTTGTATTCTATTGTGGGCAGTCAGGGTTGGTGGGAGGAATCATCAAAAGTGGTGGTCCTGAAGAAGGCATTTAGTCTAGTGGTATGTTTGTGCTCTGGCACTGCTGCCTACATCCATCAGAAATTAGTGGTCTTAATTACTAGAGGTCAATATAAGGGTGGCCTAATTGTCTTCACTAAAATCACAGTCCTCTCTGTTTTGGTTAAGGGTTAGTGGTTCCTAGGGATTGTCAATACCCTAAAGATATTTCATGCCATTATTGTCGCTGAATTTACTACTATAGCCAAGGTAACACAGTAGTGGCTGGAAAGTGGCTTCCTTTCTATGCCAATACCTGGATTGCCTGGAGGGTCATAAACAATACTGAGAGGCTTGCTCCCAACAATGGGTATTGGGCCAAAGAATTTGCAAACCCCAGCACACACAAAAAAGAAAAAGAAAACCACAAACATGAAAAAACAAGGAAACAAAATGCCTCCATAAACTCTCAGCTCCCATAAACTGGTTCAGGGGGCATGCAAGGGGAGGAAATCATAATGGCAGGTAGGTCTGAACGGGTCTGAACAGAAGTAAAACATTTCAATAAGGTGCTTGGCAAATTTAAAGAAGATATAACTAATCAGATAATGATCCTAATGAAATGATCAGTGAGACTAGAGAAGACTAATAAATAGCTAAAGAAAGAGATACAAAGTATGAATCCCCAGCATAGAAAAGAATGGGGGTCCATAAGAAAGTTCCAAGCAGAAATCCAGGAGATTAAAAACATGATTGAAAGTATGGGTAGCAGAACTGACCAATGTGAAGCCAGACTGTCAGACCCAGAGGACAGGGCTGTGGCCAATGATCGATTGATGAGAAAAACTTTAAAAACAAGGGAACTGGGTGTGGTGATGCACACCTGAAATCCCAGAAGTTGGCATGCTGAGGCAGGAGAATAGCTTTGAGTTCAAGGACAGCCTAGGCTACATAGTGAGTTCAAGACTAGCCCAAACTGCATAGCAAGACCCTGTCTCAAACAAACAAAAAACAAAAACAGACAAGCAAAAACAAAACCAACACAGGAACACAAAATATGGATCCAACAGTTCCTAGATGACTCAGGATTAATAAAAAGAATAATCGGAATTAGTGAAAAATCAGAAGATACCACAAAGGGTATTAAAAAACACTTGTTCACACAAGTAATGGCAGAAAACTTTCCAGACACAGAAAAAGAATTTAACACATACAAGTGAATCATATAGAACCATGAATACCCATGATTGGAAAAAACCTACTCCATGCCGCATAATAATTAAAATACCAGAAATACACGAAGAAAATCTTATAGGCAGCTAAGAAAAGCAATGTATCATCTATAAAGAAAAACCTATCCGAATTACAACAGACTTCTTAACACAAACTTTAAAGGTAAGGAGAGCTTAGAATGAAGTGCTTCAAGCTCTTAAAGAAAACAACATGTTATATCCTGTGAAATTATCTTTCAAAATTCATGGAGAAATAAGATGCTTCAATGATAGAGAAAACTTTTTAAAATTCATGACTTTCAAACCAACACTCCAAAAAATTCTCAAGGATATTCTAGGAGGAGACAATGAAGCTAACAATCCCAAAAGGTCCAATAAAATGAATATATCAGGTAGGGCTAACAATGAAATAGAAAGGAAAGAAAGCAAAATAGCAACAGGAAATTAATGCAATGGCAGGAATAATTTAATACTTATCACTCATAACTACCAATGTAAATGGACTCAACTCACCAATCAAAAGATACAGATTAGTAGAATGGATCAAGAAACAAAATCCAACATTATGCTATCTACAAGAAACACAATTAACATAAAAATAAATTCACAGACTAAAAATTAAAAGATGAAAAACAATATTCTATGCAACAGGAACCCAAAAACAAACATGAATAGCTATATGACTTTCAGACAAAGTGGATTTCAAGCCAAAGCTGATCAAAAGAGGCAAAGATGGATATTACATATTAGTTAACAGAATGATTCAACAGGAGGAGATAACAATTACAAACATACATACATAAAGCCACAGTGCACCTAACTTCATGAAATAGACTCTATCGGGCTTAAAAGACCAGAAAACATTAAGACAATTATAATAAGGGATCTTAATACCCCACTATCACAAATAGATGAACTATACAAAAATCAACAAATATCAGAATTAAACCAAATCTTTGAACAAATGGACTTAATAGTTATATACAGTGTTCCACCCAACAAAAACAGAATACACCTTCTATTTGACTGCACATGGTACTTCCTCCAAAAACAGACCATATACTAGCTAGTAAAGAATGCCTACACAAATGCAAAAAACAAAAAAATTGAAATTTTGCTATGCATATCATCAGGTCTCACTGCAGTGAAACTAGAAATCAATAGCAATAGAAACCACAGAAAGTATGCAAACATATGGAAATTAAAAAACACACTTTTGAATAACCAATGGGTCACAGAGAATATTAAGGAAGAAATAAGACAGTTCCTAGAAGTAAGTGATAATCCCAGCACAACATATCACAACTTATGGGGCACAATGAAAGCAGTCCTACGAGAGAAGTTTATAGTGGTGAATACCCTATCAGAAAAATAGAAAGAGTCTAAATAACTTAATGTTGCACCTCAAGGTCTTAGAAAAACAAGAACAGGGCCCTGGATTTAGCTCAGTGGTGCTGCTACCTGCCTCGCAAGCACAAGGTCCCGAGTTTGATCCCTGGTACCAAAATAAATAAATAAATAAGAACAATCCAAACCCAGAGCTTGTACAAGGAAGGAAATTATAAAGATCAGAACAGGAAAAAAAAAAAGATCAGAACAGAAATTAATAAAATGAAGACTAAAAAATACAAAAAAATCAATGAATCGAAGAGCTGGTTCTTTGAAAGAATAAAATACACAAATCCTTAGCCAATCTTACCAAGAAAAGAAAATACACAATGCAATTAGAAATGAAAAAGGTGAAGTCACAATGGAAGCTGCTAAAACCCAGAAAATTATAAGCAACTCCTTCACAAATATATATGCTAAATAATTGGAGAACTCAGAAGAAATGGAGAGATTACTAGATACACATGAATTGCCAAAACTGAACCAAGACCTAAAAATCTTGAAGAATCCAATAACACCCGATACCCTCCCCACCAAAAAAGAATCCAATAACAGGCAATGGAATTGAAGCAGGAAAAAAACCAAAAAGCAAAAACCAAAAAACTACCAACTAAGAAAAGCCAAGGACCTGATGGATTCACAGCCAAATTCTGTAAGAACTTCAGTGAAGATCTAACACCAGTACTTATCAGACTTTTTCATTAAATTGAGAGGGAAGGAGTACTTCCAAAATCATTCTCAGAAGCCAACATTATCCTGATTACAAACCAGACAAGGATCCAACCAAAAAAGGGAGTTATAGGCCAATTTTTTAAATGAACATAGATGCAAAAATTCTTAACAAGATACTGACAAACAAAATGCGACCAATTATCAAAAAGATCACACACCATGACAAAGCAGGTTTTCTCCCAGGGATGGAGAGGTGGTTCAACACATACAAATCAATAAATGCTATTTATCACATAAACAGAAATCACATGATCATCTCAATAGATGCAGAAAAACCATGTGATCAAATCCAACATCCATTCATAATACAAATCCTGAAGAAAATAGGTGTAGTAGTTCTTTATCTCAACCTGATAAAATCCCTTTATGACCAACCTAATGCCAACATCATATTAAATGGAAAAAACTGAAAGTGCTTCCTCTAAAATTGGGAACAAGACAAGGATGTCCTTATCACCACCCCTGTTCAACACAGTCCTTGAAAGATTAGCGAGAGCAATCAGGCAAAAGAAATAAAAGGGATGCATACAGAAAAAGACCAAGTCAAAATATCATTATTTGAAATACTATTCACAAAAGCATAACAAAAAAACTAAATATGTAGGTGTTAACTGAATTAAGGAAGTGAAAGACCTCTACAATCAAAATTATATCAGACTGAAAAGGGAATCAAGGAGGACATCAAGAAATGGAAAGATATCCCTTCTTCCTGGATAAGTAGAACCAACATATTCAAAACAGCTATACTTCCAAAGCTGACATACAGATTTAATGTAATCACAATCAAAATACCAAGGTCATTTCTCACAGAGATAGAGAAAACAAACCTAAAATTTATATGGAATCAGAAGAGACTCTGAAGAGCAAAAGCAATCCTGGGTAAAAGCAAAAGCAGATAGCATCACAATTTATTACAGCTAGATCTTGGAAACAGCATGTTTGTCCACCAACAGATGAATGGATAAGGAAAATGTATTTATACAAAGTAGAATACTATGCTGCCATAGAAACTTGAGGCATTCACAGGTAAATGGATGCAACTTGAAAACATAATTTTAAGTGAAATAAATCAGACACAAGCTTAAATACTGAATGGTTTATCTTATGTGAGAGAACATATAGAGAGAGAGAGATATAGAGAGAGACAGTAAAATAGAAGAGGATAAATAGAAAGCAGGTAAAAGTTCATATATTTCCCCAAATTACATAGTTATTTCAAAAATATTTTAATATATATGCTAATTTGTTTCATTTATACTACTATTATATAGTGGTACCTTGGTTCACGAACACTTTTGCTTGCAAACAATTCTGTTCACAAACAGAAATGTTTGGCAAAATATTTTGTTTGTAAACTCTGCATCGGGTGACAAGCATGTCCGTGGCCATCTTTCCCATAGAAACACAAATGTGGCCATCTTTTCCAAAACTGTAGAGCTTAATTTGCTCTACCAAGGTTCCACTGTAGTTTATACTGGTACACTGAAAAGAAACTTTTGTGTTATATGTGTTTCTTTTTTGTAAGAATTTTTTTTGTTTATGTTTCGTACTCTGTGAAACTACTATGAAGATAATGACAAAGTTTATTAACTATTGTTACACTCTTACTATTGTTATGAAATTTTGTTTTATATTTTCATAAAATAAAAAGTACTCATCTTTATATAGCCTCTATTGCTTGCAACATAACCCAAATATAGTGGGTAATGAAAAATGACATGGGAAATACTCTACATTTATTTCAATAGAATTATTCAAGTTTCAAAAAGTAACATGAGGGTACATTTTACTTACTGGCTGTCTTAGTTACTTTCTTTGTCACTAAGACACAATATCCAACACTCACAACTATAAGAGGGAGAGGTTTATTTTGGCTCATAATTTGTAGAGGTTTCAGTACATAGTGAGCTGGCTCCAAAGCAGGGTGGCATAGCAGAGGAGAAAGAGCTTATGCCATAACCACGGGATGCAGAGAGGAGAGAACAAGAGAGGAGGGAGGGATATAGACCCTTTCAGGCCATGCCCCCAGTGACCCACGTCCTCCAACCAGGCTTCATCTCCCAAATCACATTTAGCTATAAACTCATCAGTGGATTAGTTCACTGATAAGTATCATGCTCCAATAATCCAAACACCTCCAAAAAGCCACACCTATAAACACATGAGGCCTTGTGGGTACATATATATACAAACCATAACACCAGTGTTCTAATTAAGGAGACAGATTCCTAAGTGTTAATCTCAGAATATACAAGACCTAGAATCAACACAAATAATTAGAAAACAAATAATAAAAAATTTCAATCAGCATATAAAAGACAGGTCAATTTCTTTGTATTAGGAAACAACACGTGACCCAGCATGACTTGTTTCCAACACTGTCCAACTCAAACCATCAAATTAATTTACTTAGCATCCTACAAACTCCAGTTTCAGTCTCACATAAGCCTTTGTCTAATATTTTTCCTTGTTACAATGTTTTCATTATTCCTTCCTAGATAAACCCTACCTTGAGATGATCATCATGATGGTGTTGATAATCATCTAAAAATAACTACTACGCACTTATTCACAAAGCATAGTGGTAAAAAAAAAAGGTACATATTTTGATATATATTTGTGTGATATACCTACATATATGAATATATAATCACATCCAGCCTTCTCAGCATCTTGGAAGATGAGTATCACCTGCATTTTAATTTGGTTTAGAAAGGCTGAACAAGGATTTAAATTTTAATATGATTCTAAAACCAATGAAAATTCTATCATACTACATCTCCTACGATTAAGGCCTAACTTATACCTTACATCTACCAACAGCCTTTTCTAACTGGCCTGACTCTGAAATTATTCCCTTTCCTAAGCATCCACATGCTGTTATCTAAATTGCTTTTAAAAGTATCCATCTGTACTAGAGTGTGAGTAGCTAAAAAGTAAATGTAATTTCTTATCCATGCCTGTATACTATTCCCAATGTCTAGTACTATGCCTAGCACATTTTATGTGCCCAAAAGTGCTCATTAAACAGAAATGAACTGAGTTTTTCATTATGAAGTCATGCAATCATTTATTATCCCTTTAGTTGGTAGAAGCATTCCTTCTACAGAAGTTCTGATGTATTTATACAGAGTCAATTAGAATACTTGTATGACTGGGAATTTACTACTTCACAAGCCTATTCTAATGATCAACAGTAGGTATTAAAAAGCCATGCAGGGACGCCATTCCACTGCTCCTAGGGCAGAGGAGGGGAGCCAATCCCAGCGCCCAGGAGGAGGCTCTCACCACCATTCCACCATTCCTGGGGCACAGGAGGTGAGCCAATCCCAGTGCCCAGGAGGAGGCTCCCCCACCACCATTCCACTGCTCCTAGGGCAGAGGAGGTGAGCCAATCCCAGCGCCCAGCAGGAGGCTCCCCTGCCACCATTCCACCACTCCTAGGGCAGAGGAGGTGAGCCAATTCCAGCACCCAGCAGGAGGCTACGCTGCTGCCATTCCATGATCCTAGGACAGAGAGGGGGAGCCTAGAGGGTGCCAGCAGCAACCCCCACCCCATGGAAATGAGAAGAAACATAAACAAGCCTCAAAAACAGACTTCCAGGTCACATACAGCAACCCCAAAGGGAAACAAGATGGAACAATCTGATACTCAACCACCTGGACTCCCCGAACTGGCAAAAAAAGAGGATCTGGAAAAAATGAAATAGGAAATAATTTCTCAGATAACACCAAAGATTGTGCCCATAGTGCAAGACATGATTAATAAATCTAGAGAGGACACAGATAAAAAAATAGAGGAGCTGAGGAACATGATGGAATCCCAACATAGGAAACAAATGGAATCCATAAAACAGATGCAAACAGATTTTCAGAAGATTAAAAACTCCACTGAAAGTCTACGCAGCAGAATGAACCAATGTGAGGACAGAATTTCAAATACAGAAGATAAGATTACAATTAGTGACCAGGAAAAGAAAAATTGCTTTAAAACTGTAAGGGACCACGAGAAATCAATCCAACAGCTGCTAGATGATGCAAAGAAGAATAACATCAGAGTGATTGGAGTCAAGGAAGAAACAAAAGTGCAGATGACATAAAAAAAACTGTTCACAGAAGTGATAGCAGAAAACTTCGCAAGCAGGCGAAAAGAATTTGACATACAGGTAAGTAAGGCATATAGGACTCCAACTAGCCTTGATCAAAAAAAATCTACACATAGGCATATAATAGTTAGGATTCCAGAAACCAAACAGAAGAACAAAATTCCACAAGCAGTGAGAGAAAAGAAACAAATCACATACAAAGGAAAGCCTATCAGAATCACAGCTGACTGACTTCTCAATGCAAACCCTCAAGGCAAGAAGAGCTTGGAGTGATGTATTTCAAGCCCTAAAGAAAACAGCCTCCAACCCAGAATGACTACCCTGCAAAACTATGTTTCAAAATTGATGGAGAAATAAGATACTTTCATGACAAAAAACACCTTAGGAACATTATGAATACCAAACCAACACTCCAAAAAATTTTTGACAATATCCTAGGAAAAGACAATGAGGATCACAACCCCAGGAAGCCCTGCAGAATGAATCTGTTTGGCGTGACAAATTAAACACAAAGGGGGAGAATCCAACAAAAAGAAAAAGTCATCACAAGGCTTTTAAAACTTTAAACTTCATCTCCCTAATGAGTGTATAATTCAATCTTGTTATTGTACTAATTAGTATTTTTCTGATTCTAGTGTTGCACACCTTTCCTTGGGCTGTACTGGCTATTTATCATCTTCTTGTGTCTACTTTTTAATTGGGTTGTCTATTAATGAGCTGTAAGAGTTTTTTATATATTCTGGTCATAGGTTATATGCATTGTAAATACGGTCTGTTTACGGACTACTTTTCATTTTAACGATGTCATTTAAAGTTCTACATTTTGATGGAATCTCATTTATCAATTTCTTTCTTTTTATGCATCATGGTTTTTGTATCCTAGGAAGTTCTTGCCTACCCTAAATTCATAAACATTTTCCCTTATAATTTCTTCTTAAAGTTTTATAGTTTTAGACTTTCATATTTAGGTTCATAGATCCTTTCAAGTTATTTTTATGTATGGAAATAAAGGGTTGAAGTTAATTTTTTATATATGAATACCAGGTATTCCAGTGCCATTTGCTGAAAACACTATCTTTTCCTCTCCTCTTGAATTGAGTTTATATTCTATAAAATGTTAATGTTAAATAATCTTTCAAAACTCAGGGGACCATATATGTGTGGTTCTATTTCTAGATTCTCTGTGTTATTCCAATGATGTATATGTCTTTCCTTACACCAACACTGCCTTGATTACTGTAGCTTTGGAAGAAGTCTTAAAATTAGGTACTAAATGTCTTCCAACACTTTTTTTTTCTTTTTACTTTTCTAGGTCCTTTGTACTCCTACATAACTTGTACATTTCAATATCCAATTCTTCATTTATAGCAAGTATACACAGACCTGAATTTTTATACATACCTTGTGTTTTCTAATCCTGCTAAATTCAAATACTAGTGCTCAGGGCTCCTAGAGATTTCTTAGTATTTTCTCTGTAGATGATCATTCATCTACATATAAAGATTTTGCTTCTACCTTGCCAATCCTATTCTAATTGTGTCATTTTATTGCCAGACTATTTTGGTTTGGCCCTATGTTTCAAAGTTTAATGCGTAGATGAAGAGTAGGCATATCTACCCTTGTTCCTCACCTTAGGGAGAATGCATTGTATCTTCTCCATTCATATAAGGTGTTTTTGCTGGAAGTATGGAGTACATGTCTTTAATCTGTTGAGAAGGTTCTCTCCTACTTCTAGTCTCCTGAGAGCTTTTACCATGAACAGCTATAGAATTTAGTCCAATACTTTTCTCCAACTAGTGATAGGATCATATGGCTTTTTCCTTTCCCCTGTTAAAATGATGACTTTTGGGGGTGGATCTTCCAATTCTGAACCAACACTGCCATCCCTATAATAAAACCACTTCCTACATACTGTCAAACCTGACTTCTAATAGTTTGTTTTGTTAAACAAATTTCTATCTATGTTCATACTTTTTCTTCTATTATCTTTATCTAGTTTTAGGATTAGCACAATGTTGATTTCCTAAAATGAGGGGAGAAGTGTTCCTTTTGTTTTCTGCTTTAAATGTTTGATATAATTTATCAGTTAAAATGTATATGAGCCTGTTGTCGTCATATAGGTAGGTTTTCAAGGTAGGAATATACTTTCTTTAATAGGTGCTATTCAAATTTTATATTTCCTCCAGAGTTAGTTTCATTAATTTGTCTTCCAAGGTACTTCTTAGAAGTTGTCAAATTTAATTCAAAACATTTTTATAATATGCTTTCTATATCCTTTTAAATTCTGTAAAATCTGTGGTAATGTCTCCTAGATCTTGATATTATAATTTTTAAAATGTATAATTGATATTGTATAATAGGAAGTAAAGGTCTAAAGGAGCAGGGGAAGTTGGAGGGGTAGGGGAAAAGAAAGAAGGGAAAAGAAAAAATATGAGAAAAGGAAAAAAATGTAAACAAAGTCTTTGAAAATAGGGAAGGGTGGAGGGGGTGAAAGGAGGGCAAAGGAAGGGGAAAGAAAATAAGAACCAAGATACTCATGTAATGGTACAAGATCCCAGTGATGTATGTAACTGTATTTTATATCTAAAATGTACCAATAAACTTAATGGGGGGGGACCCATGCAGGCCGAGGATTTAGCTCATTGGTTCGGGCACCTGCTGCCCAAGCGCAAGATCCCGAGTTTGATCCCTGGTACCAAAAAAAAAAAAAAAAAAGCCATGGACTTTTAAAAATAACTGGAACAAGATTTTCCTGCTAGTTCTGCTCTTGGGAACAATGCAAAATAGGTTTACTCTCCAAATAGGTCAAGAAAAGATGACAATCAATTTGAGAGTGATTCTAAAATAGCTAAATGCAATTCAATAAGAATGAGTTTTAAAATACGAAGGAAAAATAATCAACTGTGAAAAAAATAATAGTGAATACAATAAGGAAATTAAAGAAACTTTGGCTATCTCAAATAACATGAATCCACCAAGCAAATACAATATTGAGTGAAAATCAAATAGTAAGGCTTCATTAATAAAGCAAAACTATAAGATATGCCTTATGAATACATATGTAAGTTGAATCAGGAGGTATACCAGGGTGCTAGCAATGTTCTATTCTTTATCCAGTTGGTGTAATCATAACTGTTCAATTTACAATCAATTGTTCTTTAAACTGTACATTTTATATAGTCTTTTGTGAGGGGGAACAGGATAACCACTACAAAAGAGGAACAATTTTATGCATTTTTGTATGTAATATAGATTTCAATCTCTCAATAAAAATATCTTGAAATGTGTTGGCATAAATACATTTTTATTTCTTTTTGGCTATTTTGAGACAGCGTCTCACTATGCACTTCAGGATTGCCTTGGACTCACTATGTACCTCAGGCTGGCCTCAAACTTGCAGTGATCCTCCTACCTTAGCCTTGCATGCTAAGATTATAAGCATTCATCACCATGCCCAGCTATAAATAAATTTTTTAAAACCCGCAAATACAAAGTTAAGCAGTCCTCAATACTCTGAGAGTACTTTTTCTTGCCAACCAGTGGGAAGTCAATGAATGATCCATGTAGGAGTTGGATATGATCAGAACTGCATCTTAGAAAGAAGACTGACTGTACTGAAGTAGAATGGAAATAACACTGAAATCAAGGAACCTTTTGAGAGGCAGTTGCTAAAATCTAAGAGAGAGGAGATATTATCCTAAATTGAGGTGGCAATAGTGAGGATGGTACAAATTGACAAACTGGAGGTTTAAAACAAAGACAAAATGCAATGAGTAGATACAGAAGATGAGGGAGATGGAGTAAAGAATGAAGTGCAAGAAACTTAAATATCATATGGCATCTCTCATTTGAGAAAGGTAAAGTGTAAATAAGGAGTAGAATAAAGGACTGATAGAAGGAAAGATGGAGATACTGTAGATCTTTTGCAAATGGAAAGGGATCCAGGAGATGGAGGGGCATGGGAGGAGTAGAGGCAAAGGGGAGGTAAAAACCTTTAAAATGTGTCATGTACATGTAACCAAACCTACAATGAATGTACACATGTAGTAAACATGAACTAAAAATAACAATGAAAATGGGGAAAGGGGATCTAGAGATGGAGAGAGAGAGATGGGCGGGGAGCAGAACAGGTGTAAAAAAGAATCAAGATGTGTTTAATACCTACTTGTTTAGATGAATGTAAACTTCATGTATTACAAACATATACTAATATAATAAAATTTTTAAAAAAGAATGTGTTGGTATGTGGCTTGAATGTCTGAGAGGATGATAGTGGCACTAAGAAATATGGGGAAAAAAGGAGGGCTGTGGGTATTTCATCACTACATATTGGGAGCACAAACTATATCCCAGATACTGTTCCAGGTATTGAAGGGAGGGCAATGAATTAAAGTCTCAGAGCCCATGACTGTTTTATAATTGCCTAGTGACAGCAAAAAACTATCTGTCCAAAAAGTAGTTAGATATTTGAATCTGAATTTACAGTATAGCCAAGCTAGCAACCTAAACTTTTACTTTAGCCAGTACTTTCAATAATTAGCATTAAAAGAGATTCCTGGAATACTCAATTAAATTCTACAGAACCATGACTTCAGAGTTAGCAAAAGGACCTACTATCTGCATGCATTTCTAAAACCTTTAAAAGACTAAATTCCTCCTGTTACAATGGGTTAAACAATGGATCAAAACAGCTACACATTTACAGAGCTCTTACCTTATACACTGTTTCCACTACATATTCATTTCAATGCTGCCATCTTATGTTAAAATATAGAACTACACGACCTTAAAAAAACCATACTTTTATTCAACTATAAAATCTGAAAATATCAAAAAAGTTGAGATTAAGAGCCCATTAAAAGAAAAAGGATTAACATTGAGAATGATGTAATGACAGAAACATATTTATTACTTACAGCAACTAATTTTGCTTCTGAAAAAAATAGATCTCAGGAACCAAGTAATTATAATGGGCAATAAAAATCTTTGAGAAAACAATAAGTGACTACTTCAATTTCTCCAATCTAAAAAGATAAAACTATATTAACAAAGAATGAGAGAAGGAAAAGTAGAAAAATGCAAAGATATCATTTCTTCAATGAATTCAATCTGCTTCTCTAAACATAGCTGCTCAAATAAGAATAACTGCTTAAATTTGTTTAAATAGTAAATTTACTGGTTTTAAATTTAACCCAATTTAAATTTAACAACAAATTTATTGGTTTAAAGAAGGAAAATAAACGTCAGGATCCTAATGAAGAATCCTGAATTTAGAGAGCTGGTTATATTTAACCACAATATTAACACATAGCAATATTATTTGCAATCATCAATTTTTCCATCAAGTAAAGTTGTTATTAAAATGGTGCTGAAAACATTTTTAGTGCCATTAAGGAATCTCTCTGAATTAATCTAAATATAAAATGATAACCTATACACATAATACCACTCCAAAGTGGGTGTGGGAAGGGTGAAGAAAGCAAAACGTAGCCTGGTAACTCAAAGTGAAAGTCTCCTCATACAAGGTGATAGATTATTGGCTATACACACACTCAACATCCACTCACACACATATACTCTACCTCTAAGTCCAAACACGAGTGGTCCTTTAAATTATATAAAAAGGTTAATGATTTGATAAATCAGAAACATACAAAGATAAAAATACTCTATTAAAATCTTATTATCCTACCATACAGCTTATTTGATGTTGATGGTGGTAGATGGTACGTGGAAACTACACTTTCCACTTAATTTTCCTGTGAACATAAAACTGCTTTATAAAGTAAAGTACTTTTTGAGGGGAAAGGTTTCTGGGGACCAAATCTAGAGGCCCTCTACCACTAAGCTATATTCCCAGCCTTTCTAATTTTTATTTGAGATACGGTCTTGCTAAGATTTCCAGGCTGGCCTCAAACTTGCCATCCTCCTGCCTCAACTTCTTTTTTTTTTTGCATCAGAGTTTGAACTCAGGACCTTGTGCTTGCGAGGCAGGCATGGTGCCACTGACCTAAATCCCCAGCCCTGCCTCAACTTCTTGAGTAGCTGGAATTACAGGGGTGTGCCACCATCCCTGGCTAGGACAATTCTTCATCTCAGTCAATTTAGGTAGTAAATTGGTGGTATTTCTTTGTGGCTTTACTACCTACTGACAGCAAGCATCTTTTCATGTGTTTATTTGTCATCCATACTTCTTCATGAAGTCTATTCAAATCATTTGCACCTTTTTTTTTCTGGTGCTGGGGACTGAACCCAGGACCTCATGCGTGCTAAGAATGCACTCCACCACTGAGCCACACCCATGGCACTCCTGTACTTTTTAAAAATTGGGTTGTTTCCTTATTAGTGACCTATAATTCTCTGTATATTCTGGATTCAAATCCTTAGTCACACACATATATTTTATAAATATTTTCTCTAGGTCTGTGGTTTGTATTCTCATTTTCCAAATGCTGTCTTTTGAAGTGATAGGTTTTTAATTTTGATGAAATTCATTTTATCAATTTTTGTTAAAGGATTGTGCTTTTGGTGTTTTATCTAAGAAATCCTGACCTTCAAGGTCATGAATATTTATCCCTAGGTCGTCTTCTGAGAATTTTATAGTTTTAGCTTTTCTAATTAGTCTGTTGGACCTGTATTTCCTTTCAGAAGTTTTATGGCTTTACATTTTACATTTAAATCTATGACCAATTTTTGTATACAGTATGAAGTATGGGTCTACGTATCTATATTTGTTTTTGTTTTTGGTACCAGGGATGGAACTTAGGACCATGTGCTTGCGAGGCAGGTGTGGTGCCACTGAGCTAAATCCCCAGCCCTGAGGTATCTATCCAATTGTTCCAGCACCATCTGTTAAAAAAAATTATCTCTTTCCCCACTGCTGCCTTGGCACCTTCTGTTAGAAGTCAGTTTACCAAACAAAATCATCTTTCCATGTCCTTCTATGTATTTCCTTCCAACCTGCCCATGAGAGATTGGTTCCAGGGACCCCTACAGATACCAAAATTCAATGGATGAGCAAGTACTTTATATAAAATGGTATAATATTTGCATATATAACCTACATTATCTTCCCATATACTTTATCTCTAGATTACTTATAATAACCAAAACAATGGAAATAGTTATACTATATTATGTAGGTAATAATGACAAGAAAAAAATGTCTATACATGTTCAGCACAGATGCAATTTTCTTTTAAAATTTTTAGATCCACAGTTACTTGAATCCATGGGTAGGGAACCCATGAACATGGATGATCAACTGTATATCTAAGTTTATTTCATAATTTTATTCTATGCTGTTGGTCTATTTGACTGTGACTATAGCTTCCCAGAAAGGTTTCAAGTCAGGTATAAGTCCCTTCGTTCTTTTTCAAAATTGTTTTATCTCTTCTAATTGTCTTTTTTTTTGGTACCAAGGATCGAACTGGGGTCCTTGCGCTAGCAGGACAGGTGGCGCAGGTGGCGGAATCACTGAGCTAAATCTCCAGCTCTGTTTTATCTCTTCTAGATCCTTTAAATTTCTGCATAAATTTTGGAATTAGCAACTCAATTTCTGCAAAGAAATTTATTAGGATTTTGACAGGAATTGCATTCAATGTATAGATTATTATAATCTTCTAATCCATAAAAATGGTGTATCTCTTGATTTTTGAGGTCAGCTGAAATTTGTTTCTGTAATATTTTATAGTTTTCTGTGAACCGAACTAGTGTTATTTTCAAACACCAGTGATAAACTTTTAAATTACGCTTTAAATCTAGACTTGAATCATAATAGCAAGTCTTACAAAAGTTATTTTAAAAGTTTCCTGACACAATTTTATCATACGTCACATTCAACACTGGAATAAACAACTAACAATGAACAAATAGGAAAGATCTGTTATCTTGTAAAGTCTTAAGAGCCATAAACCATTCATAAATTCACGTAGGAAAAAAGTTAACTTCTATCTCAAAGAAGGTTATTTCTCTTCAATGAAATTCTGCAAAAGTTTTTGGTAGCAGAAACTAAATAATCAATCTGCTTTTGTCTGGTTTAATTCTCATCAAGCCCAAAAAAATTCTACAAACAAATGTCAAAACAAAAACAAACAGAAAACATATATCTTTTCATTTTTGTGATACAGGGGATTGAACTGAGGGTTCCTCTACCTGAGCAATGAACTACATCTTGTCCTTTTTACCTCTTATTTTAAGACAGGGTCCTGTGAAATTGTCCAGACTGGCACTGAACTTGTAATCTTCCTGCCTCAACCTCCCAAGTAGCTGGGATTACAGGTGTGTGCTATTGCACTTCACCATAAACAAAATATGCTTATATAAATAAAACTTAGTACAGGAAACACAGTGAACATATCACCCTCCAATCTTTACTGTCTCTTTGAGGGCTTGTTTGGAGGTTCTAGCAGGGGAGCGCAGCTACTCATATACCCTTGACCGAGGAAACGGTCCTCCTTCAACCGAGCTCACAGCTTCAGGAGGGACACACATGGAGAGGTAAGGGAGGAAGGGGACACCTGTGCTTACCCAGCCAGATCAGCCGAATCAACCCTGGCAATCAATGAGGTGACAGATGTCGCAGCCAGATCGCCCTCACATCCCTTTACTGTCTCTTTTTCAGCATGATTTACACCACCAACTGTTAACAGATAAGTCTTTCTATAGGCGAATCTGTCAGATAAAATGGGGTTGGGTTTCTATCAAATGTTCATGTCATGAAAAACAATCTGTTTTTGGTGCTAATGATTTAACCCAGGGCTTCATGCTCTACCACTGGTCTATACCCCTGGCCCCAAGAAAATTATTATTTTTTTACATGTGAAAAGTATGAATGTCAACAAAGACTTTTTTATGCGTAGCTCTCAAAAACATTATTCATATTCATACCGGGAACTATGTACAGAGTTCACGAATATGCTATTTCTGAAAACAACAGAAACTATTCACTGATAAGAGGTGATGGTATAAATTGTAGTATATTCATATTATTGAATATTTTAATGAAAACTAACTATAGATGTAGGCAATAATATAATGAGTATTATAAACTCAATGCTGAGGAGTAAAAAAAGCATGTTTTAGAAGACAATAAGGAGCATAATTCCAAGCAAAACCAACATATAGACAGTATCAATTACATATTAAATATTTTTAAAGTATGGCATGTTTTTAAAAATCATCTAATATAAAATATTTTCCAGAAGATTAATAGCAAATTTAGAATGCACTTCAAAATTTTTAAAAAGTTTTACCTTTCTCACAAGCACAAGGTCCCAAGTTCAATCCCTAGTACCAAAAAAAAAAAGTTTTACCTTTGCTGCTGTTCAACTGCTTTGTCCAAGTGCTGAAAGATATCCTGAAATAGGGTACAGCTGGATCTACTGTTAATGGTGTATCCATAGCTTCTTTTCCAATATTGTTTGAGGTCGTTTAAATATTCTAATACCTAAAAATAAAAATTTCAAAAATCATTTGTAATAATATTCCCAACTGTAACTGATTTCCTGATTTTGTAATAACTCTCAAAAAGGATACTGTTTAATTATCATTCTGCACAAAATGCAGTAGAATCTCAGCATTCAGAGTTCCTATTTGAATATCATACATTTAAACAGTTGGCCTTGATGTCCAAGACACACAGAGATTTCTGTTGCAAAACAAATTTGAATCAGGGAAATGTCAAAGCTTGAGGGCAAGAGCAAGTTAGTCAGTCTTCACAGCCAATTAATCCAGCAGCCATGACAGTTCAGGAGAGTGAGGTAAGGGCACATGCTCACCCTCTCTTCTAAAACGTTATTAAGAAGACAGCAAAGATACACACACACAAAGACATACAGAAGAATATTCGTTACAGCACAGAAAGACAGTTACTGTGGATCAGGAATTTAAAAAAATTTTTAAGATGACAAAAACTTCTAGAGAGCTAGGCGTGGTAGTATACCCACCCATATGATCCCAGTACCCAGGAAGCTGAGGCAGGAGGATCAGGAGTTCCAAACCAACCTGGGCAACAATGAGACCCTGGTAGGGAGGAGGCCAAAACTTCCAGAGAAACTAAGTGTAATTCACAATAATTTTAAGAGTATGGATAGGCCAAAAGGAACAAAATAAATATAAAGGATTTAAAATAAATGTAATTAATAAACACCTGCTAAATCTATTCAGAAATAAAACAAATACAGTATTATAAATGAAAAGGGAGATAACTGAGGATTTTTTTTAAATCTCCTGTATATACTATTAAAACATTATATCAGAAAGACTTAAAAGTATAAATAGAACAGATGATTTTTCTAGTAAAGTGTAAGTTACCCAAACTGACTCACAAAAATCTTAATACAATATACAAAAATAACTATAAAGTCAGCAGGCATGGGGGCACATGCTTCCAATCCCAGTACTCTGGGAGGCTAAGGGAGGAGGATCACAAGTTTGAGCCCAGCTTAGGAAAACTGGCAACTAAGCAAGATCCTGTCTCTAAAAATTTTTTTAAAGGGCTGGAGATGAACCTCAAAGAAAAGCCCTGTGTTCAATCCAATACCAACAGAAACAACAAAATAAAACAATAGAATCAAAGATCCAAAAAGAAAATGAGTTTTTTAAATCATAAGAGATAGATATGGCAAACTCTGCAAATCTAGATGACATGGGTAACTTTTATAGGAAAATACTAAATACCAAAACTCATCCCAAAAGTGGCAGAAAATCTAAATACACTTATTTTTAGAGCAGAAGGTATACACAAAGTTGACAAACAGGCTACCCTACAGAAAAATACCTCACTCATGTGGCATTTCCTTCGTAAAAATTTGTGATTGCCACTAATCCAGCTTCCTCTATTGCACACCATTATACCTTAGATATACTTCTTTTATAGATATCCCACTATGGTACAAAGACTTATAAAAATCTCTTTCACTCCCTGTAGATCTATCTTATTAGTATCTTTTGTCCTAAGTAAGTATCTGGAATAGAACAGGTGCTCAAAATGTTTGCTAAATCAAGGCACACATTGTCCAGCACTTCACAAGGGCTTATATAAATCACCATAATTCTCAGAATTTCATAAATGTCTGTTCATTTTTTTTTTTTTGGTACCAGGGATCGAACTCAGGTCCTTGTGCTTGCACAGCAGGCGGCGAAACCACTGAGCTAAATCCCCAGCCCTGTCTGTTCATTTTTAATTCTTAAAACATTTCAATTTTAGTGTAAGTGCTGCCAAAGCAAGCACTCTTAAAACATTTCAATGGAGAATTTCAAACATATAAAAAATGTAGAACAGTACATGAACCCGTCACTAATCACAATCCAATTTCAATAATCAATATTTGGTCAATCCAGTTTCAGTTGTGCTCCTATTATTGCCATCAAATTATTTTCAAACAAAACCCAGACATTATTTTAATCTGTAAATACTTCAATATGTAAACCTATTGCACAGTATAAGTCCTAAGCAAGTATAAATTATTTTTTATCAAATCGCTGGAAAAAAATTATAGAAAATACCTAAATTCAAATAGAACTTTGTATTTTTAAATAAAAAATTTAATTGATGTTTTTCAAGTCATGGTCATTTGAACAAGTCCTTTATTTACAGCAAAGAAAAAGTTACCTCCACAGTAGAGACATCTGGGAGGCAACACTTCAATCAAATAAAAAAAATCATCACCAATAATGTGACCAATAATATCATTCCTTCTGATTTGATACACTGAGGACTTATCACTCACAAGAGGATACTTGTCAAAAATGTTTAATCTGGAGCCCGGTGTGGTGGCACACACTTGTATGGTAGCAAATGCCTGTAATCCCAGCGTTCTGGGAAGCAGAGGCAGGAAGATCCCAAATTCAAGTACAGTCTCAGCAACTTAGAGACTTAGATCCTGTCTCAAAATTAAAATGCAAAATAAAAAGGAGTGGGGATATAGCTCAAAGTGAAAACCCTAGGTTCAATCCCAAGTACTGCCAAAAAAATTATTTTTACTCTGAATCTAATCATAAGAAAAAAATGAAGTACATACAAAGACATATTGCAAAACAAATAAACGAACATTGGTATAGACACCTCTGAAATGCCAACGTATAAAAGAAAAAAGAAAATCTGTAGCACTTTTCCAGATTAAAGAAGACTAAACAGATTGATAACCAAATGCCATGAGTTAGCCTTGATTACATTCTGACTTGTAAAAAAAAAAGGTAGAATAGATTTATTAAAACACATGCGAAAAACTGAAAACTGTATTTGATAATTATATATTACATATTTCTTTATATACAAAGCATAGTGTATTATGATTATGTAGGAGAATGTTCTTATTCAGATGCATGACCAAGTTTTTAAGGGTGAAGTGTCCTGATATGTGAAATAAAGATCATACATATGTGGTAAACAGAATAAAATGGTCCCTTCATGATGTCCATATCCTAATCACTGACTATCCTATCATGATAACAGAGCACTTGTAGATGTGACTAATTTATGGAACTTGAGATAGATTATCCTGGACTATCTAGGTGAGTCCAACATAATTCCAAGAATCTTTATAAGATGTAGGTAAGAGTTGGAGATGTAATCACGAAAGCAGAAGCTGGAATCATGCAAAAATACAGGCAACCCCTACAGTCTGGAAAAGGCAAGATACAAATTTGCCCCTAGAGTCTCTGAATGAGCACAGTACTGTCGATACCTTGATGAACCCTGCAATACTCATTTTGTATTTTTGACCTCCAGGACTGCAAGATAATAAGTTTATGCTGTGTTGAGCCACTAAGTTTGGGCTAATTTGTTGTAGCAGCAATAAAAAACTAATATATTATACACAGAGATAAAACAAGTGTGTCCAAAAAAGTGAATATCTGGTAAATGCACTCCTATATTCACTGTATTGTTCTTACAACTTGTCAGTTTAAAATTTTTCAAAACAAATTGGAGGGAAGGATGCATAAGTAATACAGAGATAAAAAATAATCCTAAAAAAAGGAAAAGACAAGTCAGTATAAGAGTTATAGGAGTGCTCCTGGGTCACCCAATAGTTTCATCATTTAACACATGTGGAATCAAAGCACAGAAAATTTTACTATAACCCAAATCTTGACTTCAGGGTTTTACAGCATATCAAACTACCTATCAGAAGAGAAAGAGAAGATGCACAAAAAGCAAGAGTAAAATGTTTGAAAGGAAAGGGGCTTAAATAAGGGAAAGGGAGGGAAATACAAGCAGGTGAGTAGAGTTTAAACAGAAGAGGGTGGTTAAGAAATGTACTTTCACTGCAGGGAAAGCAGCTTGTACTTAACCCAGGAGATGTTAATCTCTAGAAGCAAAGGACCACATGGAACTCAGAATGGGAAAAGGACACATGGCAGGCATCCAGATGAATCACATCCTAAATATTCCTGCAACTAAAGTAATATTCTGTCAAAGGTAAATTCCTCCTTTGCCAATACCTATCATTTACAAAATACTGAAAATCATTTCAATTATGTCCCCCTCCCCAAGCAATCTGATTAGGGAACAAGGTGAGTATTCTGACACATGAATGATGACTGTAAGTGTCAGTTTATACTTATATTGGCATAATAGTGCTCCTTTCACAAAAGTGTTTCAGTTTAGATGACAAATTGCATAGCCACCCAAAGTATTGGGTATGTCAAAAGAGAGCAGGCCAAGAGCTTCTGAAGTGATAAGGTTTGGCCAGTCAGAGAAGATGAGTAAGGTACTAGATACTTGGGACAGAGAAAAAATAAGCCATCAAGAGTAACTCAGGAGCACAGAAGGGAAATACAGTACACCTGTGTACTATGGGAGTTCAGCATCCCACAGCAACCATCCACTGAGAGTAACTTTTATCCTTCTTCCAACTTACCCACGAAACCCTGCCCCTGCCCCTGCCCCTGCATTGGCACAAGAATCATGTTATTTGCTGCTGATCACATAAGGCTCTAAGTAACAAAATAATCACTTGTTTACCTTCAACTTTCAGCTTAAAAGCTTGCTCTATCTGGCAAACAGTATACTTTCCAAAATACGAGATTAAATTCTGAAGAAAACTGATTTCCATGGGAAATACTGAAGACTGTATAATTATATGTAAGGGATATCTAAGGTTTCAGAAGTTTATAATCGTGCATGATCCATATTTACAATGCTTAAGAAAATAACACTTTTCTCCCCACATCTCTGGCTCCCAACACCCTAGAATTGACCCCAGAACTGACTTCCCCTTAAACTCCCCAGAGGCCTGTCTTCTTTCCAGTCTGAAAGTCTTGTGTTTAAATGTTCCCCCAAAGCCTCATGCTTTTTCAGAGGTGGCTGAATCTAGAGTGTGTGACTGATTCATGGTGGTGCTAGGCCCAAGGCTTTTATGATTAAGGGAGTGAGTGCTACCCATCCTAAGTAATCTGAATAAGATAAAGGGGGCAGAAAGACTTTATTAAGAGCTCTAGTTGCTTTTGCTGTCTTGCTGCCATGAACTGTTGCCCCTCTGCCACACTGCCTTGGAGCCAGCTGATTATGGACCAAAACATCTATGAACTGTGAGCCAAATAAATCTTTCCCCCTTTATCTTTGGACGTTGGGTATTTTGTCTCAGCAAGAAGAGAAAAGAAACTAACACAAGGATAAAATAAAAAAATGAGATAGGCAGATAGCAATAGAATTCATTTTCTCCTGAAATATGTACCAAAGACACAGGTCTTTAGAAAATCATTTATTCTCTCTGAGCTTTGGCTTCCTATAGAAAGAATGATTTGAATTATACTGACTCCATAACCCTTTCAGCAGTAAAAGCTGATGTTGAGTTAAACAGGTTTTTAACTGGGAAGACCCAGATATCAAGTCACTATTAAAAAAAAAATGTTTTCCAGTGTTTTATGAACCCAAACTATTTACAAGTAGGTAAGACCTATTTGAACACTAATCTGTCTTTATTTAAGAAAAATTAGGTGTTAATCACAACGTAGTTTATGTTTCCTTTTCAGAAAAGCCCTATTAATACCACCCCCAAAAAAGAAAAAGAAAAACCTGCCAAAGTAATACATACCTTTGCATCATCTATGTCAAAAACATCACACCAAGGGGATTTAACACCTCTGATTGCCAAGTCAAATGAACAGGTAAAAAAAGCTACCTGAATTAAATCTGAAAAAAAAAAAAAGGTAAGATATTGTGTGTTATTAGTTTTGGTAATTTTTCAAAAGCTAAGTATCTGTAGAATACTACTTGTAAGACAACTGAAAAAAACTGAATATGTTAAAGTTTGGGGAAGAGACTAGCTTTTTTCCTAGCTATCAAAGAACTAAGACTTGCTCTATACAATCAAAAAGAACTATCAGGAAGAAATCATGAGGAGGTATAGATTTCAGTACAATGAATCTAACATTTTTCTGTAAATGTTAACTTTTTTCAGCTTTTAAAACTAAACATTCATTAAGAGTGTCTTTGCCTGGCAAACCACAAAAAGGTTAACCCAAGGACTTACTATATTGAACAAAACTTGATTTTGTTAATTTTAGAGGGCTAGAAAAAAGGAGCTAAAGTTTAAAGGTTTTAGTCCCCAACTTGAGTATGCAACAGTTCATATTATAACCAGAAAGTCAGACAGGAAAGAAAGAGCAGAGCAAGTGAAGGAGCAGGAGAAAGGTGAAAGAGTCCAGAGAAGAAGAAAGGAAAATCACACCCAAAGGGAGTGAGAAAGGTTGGTAATAGCATCAATTTTTCAAACTCAGCTGTTCAAGCAATTTCAAAAGTAGATTTCAGAATAAATTATCTACCAATTTTATGTCTCTAATTCACTAATTAAATTACATATATATATATTTGTATTGAAGGAAGAAATAAAGAAATGGGTGTGAAGGCTATAAAAAGTAGCCTTTGTTGGTACCTAATAAAAACACTGTTCTTTAATCAAGAAGTGCGTGATATCTAATGCCAGGGAGAGAAAAGAAATCAACTGTAGGGGTTGCTCCCATTACTTTGATTTCTCTTTAATTTTGCTGCTTTTCTTCTTTCCCAAGAAAAAATGGGACCAAAAATAAACTGATGCTAGAAAGAAAGATTAAATAGCAAAAACCTTTACTGAACAGTTACCGTACCAAGTATTGTGCTAAATGTTTTGCATCAATTACTCTCATATAATTTTCACTATCATCCTCTGAAGCAAGTATAATTCCTAACCCATTTTACAGAGAAGGAAACTTTGGCATAGATATTAAGAATTTGCCCAAAACCACAGTTCATGAAAGTAGAGTCAAAATGCAAATACAGTCAAATTCCAGAATCTATGATTTCAACCACTATGCTTACATTGTCTCCAAAAAGAAGTTGCTCTGTTATTCTACTACTAAGGCAAAAAAAAACCCTTGCCCATTCAGAGACTGAAAAAAAGTTCTTCAACAATATAAATACCCACTAACAGAATAATGGCTATATATAATGAAATTCTGTATGTAAGTTTAAAATGTAAGACTAGGCTGAATGTATAGTTCAGTGACAGAGTTCTTTCCTAGCATGCTCAAGGTCTGGGTTCAGTCCCTGGCATCATAAAAATAAATAAATAAACAAAATATAGGACTACAATTACAAACATAAAATGAAAAACACAAAATCAAATTTTAAATTCATATACACTTTGATACCATTCTTAAAAGTTTAAAAATCCACAAAATAATATCCTACTTATGTACAGAAACATATAAACTGGCATGGGATGATTTAAATGCTCAATTTATAACAATGGTTGCCTCTAGGGAACAAAGGAAAAGACTAAGATCTAGGAGAAGGACCAATAGACTTCAATTTATTTAAAGCAACTATCAGAACCATAATGTTAAAATTTGATAAAACTAAGTTGAACGTATACAGTGTTCATTATGTTAGCTTTTATCCTTATCTACATAGTTGAATTATTTCCCAATAAAATAAGTAATTTTTAAAGCTCCATAGGTGACTTGAATATATAGCCAGTTTGGGAAAAGAGAAAAAAACCTCAATTTCAAATACTAGTATAGTTTTCTTCATTTTTTTTTTTTTTTTTTTTTTAATAAAAGGATGTTTCCTTATAAGAAACATCCAGGGCCAGGGATTTAGCTCAGTGGTTCCACTGCCTGCCTCACAAGGGCCAGGTCCCAAGTTCGATCTTCAGTACCAAAAAAAAGAAAAGAAAGAAACATCCAGGTTCTATAATTGACACATTGTAATCAAGTCCCCAATCAACATCTATTTCCAGTCTTTTGGAAACTGATGAATATAATAAAAATCTTTGCGTGTGTTTGTGTGTGTGTGATTTTAACATGTGTCAACATCTGCTCTATAGATTATAAATTCTTAGAAAACAAAAAAAAATCTTATTTTCTAAATTTCCCACCTCTAGGTGATAAGGTGCCCTGCTTCCTACTTTTATGAGTAAAACTACTAGTAGTATTCTCTTTCACTTTCAAAAGTGACCCGTTTAGATGATAAACTGCAGTCACCCCACTCAGTGCAATAATTTAAAAGAGATATGACGACTCATCTTCTTAGAATCTCTCTATATAAAAGCCTCAAAAGACTTCACTTTCCATTTTCTAAAATTTAACACTCACACTTTAACATTTACTATTGAACTGTTTCTATTTGCATCACTTTATGAAGAAATAATTTAGAAAAGACAATTTTTATTTATAAGTAATGCTTAGAGTTGAGGATTTTATACCTTTACCCTCAAAAAAACTTCAAAATACACCAAGAATCTTGTATATTATTTTACATAAGACTCAAAGAATATAAAGCATTGTGTATATAATTTTTTTTACCTTCCCAATATATTATATTATTTTCTTAATGTATATTCAAATGCAGGCTTTTTTTTTTTGGTTGTACTAGGGATTGAACCTAGGCCTTTGAACTATGCCTCAGACCTTTTATTTATGTTTAATTTTAGGATAGGGTCTTTTTAAGTTGCTCAGGGTGGGCTCAAACTCGTGATCCTCCTGCCTCAGCTTACCAAGAGTTCTGGGATTAGTCGTGGGCCTTTAAAGGGAATAACTACATGTTCCTTTAATTTTTCAATTTCACAGTTCAAAATTATTTAAAGTAAAGCTCAAATGAAAGATAACAGATATATTACCTGCATTTAAATCATTTACTGGCACTTCCAAAGTAGCTGCAACTTTTTTTAAAGTGTTCTGCATTTCTGGTCCAGTTTTGAAGGCTTCTACATGATAAAGAGCTGTAGCATTCCTTTCCACTTCAGTTAAAAACTTCTCACAATGATCAAAGAACCTCATTAGTTTGTCATTAACTCTTGGAGGTCCACATTCCATATCTGAAAGAAATTATATATGTAAATCATATATGTGAATCATAGCATACATGACAATTTCAAGTTAGTGAAAATTGTTTCAACTGTGAAAAAGGAGCTCTAGTAACCTGTGCATTGACACATCTGAAATAGCACATACTGATTACAAAGACAAAGGGTAAAACTAACCCACATTTATAATGATCATAATTCATGAAAGGATATGTTTAAAAAGGCCAAAAACCCAGAAAGCACTGTAAGTAAAATGTGCTAAAGCAATACTAGACAGTGAAATAAAGATAAATGAAATAAATGTTTTCTTATAGTAAACAAAAATAATTAGAAAAATCATAAAAAGTGCAAAACTGTGTTACATAACTACAGTTTCTGTCAGAAAGGCTTCTTCTCTTTTTTTTTTTTAACCACATTTATTTTTTCTGGTACCAGCGATCAAACTCAGGACCTTGCACTTGCCAGGCAGGTGCGGCACCACTGAGCTACACCCTCGGCCCCTCTACTGTTTGTCAGGCACAGAAAATTTTAGAAAGCAAACCAAAAATTAGCAAAGCTTGTAGGTACAAAGTAAGAAAGAATTGAATAGACTGAATCTGTTTCTCTACTCTAAGCCAGAATCTAAGAGTATTTTAGTTTCTCCATTAACTTTCCCAAAGCAGCATCACTTTACAAAAGATTATGCTTTGGACAAAAACTACTGACAACAGCACAAAACACACTGCTTCAGGTCTCACTGTGCTTGCTTCATTGTGCTAAGTGCTTCAGATTTTGTTTAGCTGACGACTGAGCTTCCAAATAATTTTCACTTAGAATTTAGTAAGTTACACTATTTCTTATACACTCATGTATTGAAGAAGCATTCATAATCATGCTTCAACTATTGGGGTAGCTTTTAAATTTTTTTCAGTCATATTCAAAACATCTCAATCATCAGCTCTCCAACAGTTCATCATGAAAAGACCAGGTATCATTTCTGTACATAAAATATGAAAATATAGTTCTACCATTTTGCTTTGGAAGTGTTTGCAAACATACAGATGGATGTATAAATATGTTCCCTGATACAGATAATTCTGCCCACTTTAATTATCAACTGAGTTACAGTTGTTAAAAAATATCATGACTAAGAAGAAAAAAAGGGAAGTTTGTTGCCTTTTTCTATGCCCTCAAAATAGGATTTCTCATGTGGCTCTAGATAGTTAACTCCTGTTATTTATTATCTATTACTGCTCCCCTTTAAACATAAACAAAGGTATTGTTATGTTCTATAAAAACACAAAATCTAATTCAGTAGTCTCCCACAAAAGCCCAGATGTACACAACAGGCAAAACAATTGTCTACAGATGATGACAAAGTGGCTAGGCAAAGGATTTAATCTCTGAGACTGAAAATGGTGGGTGCGGGGGAGTTTATTCTGAACTATTTTGATCCCTGGCTTTATCCTGAACAGATTTGATCCCTGTCTTTGTACTCTGCAGCAAATGACAATGCAATCTAAGGACCGTAATTCTTTCATTCCAGGAGGCCCTGTATATACTATATAGTATATGCTGTGCTATTTTAAAATATGTTCTGCTTTTGACCTTCAGTTAATTTAAGAGATTTATGAGAAATGTTCGCCCAAGCTAATAGAAAAAGTCTAGCTATAATTAAAAAACACAAGTCAACAAGTGATTAAACTCAAGTTAGCCAACCAAGTTATGCCCAAAGCAGTAACAAGACAACACAGTCAACTGAGAAATCCCTTGAAGATGGTTTAAGTGCTATGGAAGAGATGACAAACCAGACTACTTTTAATGCTGTTTTTCAGTTGGACTGTGCAAGTAAATGAAGTTCCTCTCTCTTCTAACCTTGAAATTGACAAGGAACTATTAACATCTGTTCAACTCCTGGGCACACTCTTACATATCTATATTCTCATCAAATGTGTTATAGAACAAATTATCGTTAAGAAAAGGTCTGAATAGATTTTCTCATGTCCATAGCTAGCTGTATGAAAATCAGAAAATTATTTGGTATTTTTGTATTTTAATTTCCCCATCTGTGAGAAAAGAACTATTCAAAGAGCAGTTGCAAGATTTTTGTAAAGTAAATGTGAGGCATGCCTGGCATACAATAGGTGTTGAGTGTTTGCTATCATTATATGTGACCATTAAAACATTTTCTGAGGGAATAAGCATTATTCTGGAAAAAGAGAAGAACTGAATTCTGGGCCTACCTAACTAGTCCTTAAACTAGAGGACAACTGAGGCATACTATTGGACTTAGCTTGTTCACTTGTGAAATAAAAGGGATCCCACTGGAGCTCTAGAACTTGAAAAGGTATAGTGATATCGCGTGTGACCATGGACCACAACCACCATGAAACTACAGTAAATACAAGAACAAAATGAAGGGAAAAAGCAGGGCATATAAAAGGCTTCCGAGTAGCTTCCTAAAAGTCCAGAACCAATACCTGGAAAAGATGATAAGGAATAATGTCTGTCCTTCAATAAATATCAAATATGTACAATCTAAAAATTTTTTTTTAAATTTTAAAGTGTGCTCAACTGTAAAAAGTGCCAGGGAGGGAGTTCGAAATGGACAGGGACGCAGCGGGGGCAATTCAATTTGGAAATGGGAGCGATCTCATCTGCCCCCTTTCCTGCTGGATCACCAGCATCTACTACAGCACCTGACAAGTAGAAGGTGCTAAATTCATACCTGATAAATGACTAAATGAACATATATATTAAGGAAGAGAGACGGCCAATTCCACAACATCCTGTGCCCAGCAAAGACATAGCTGGGAGGATGTTGGATTGGGAACGGAGGAAAGAGAGAAAAGGCTGGGCTTGGAGAAGTCCAGGTTCTGGAAGAGGTAAGACAGGGTTGTGGACCCGGGCGCAATCACCTGCGACGTCAGGCGGCGACAGCCCAGGGTAGTAGTGCTGCCACAGCCCCTGCAGGAAGGCGGCGCCGCTGTCCATGCAGCGGTGCTTGGAGCTGGTGACCAGCCTCAGGCGGCCGTAGTTCTCGCGGGTGAAGAGGGCCGGGAAGAGTGAAGCCAGGCGCAGCGCCAGCTGTCTCATATCCTGCCGTCCCTTCTCCACCAGCTGCCCATCCATCCAGTCCGCGTACCACAGTGGCCAGTCGGTCAGCGCGGCACCCGGGCCGCGAGACCCCGCACTGCCCGGCCTGCCATCCGCCGGCCCACGGGCCTGCAGCAGCCCGTGCAGCTGCCTCAGCTTGCTGATCTGTTTGGCCGTAGGGTAGCGGGTGCCGTGGCGGATGAGGGCGACCAGCTGCACCGGGGTGCAGGTACCCTCCAGCAGCTCCGGGTCCCGCCGCGGCGCCTCAGGGTCCGACAGCAGCCTGGGGTTGACATCCTCGTAGCGAGTCTTGGTGCCGAAATAGGGGCTGAGCACTGAAGTCACCGGGTCCCTCGGCTCCAAAAGCGAGCAGTGCGCAAGCGACGAGAACAGGGCTGCAGCCAGGGCAGCAGCCAGGGCAGCGGCGGGCGCTACGGAGGCCCTGAGGAAGCCTGGGGTACCACAAAGCATTGTGCTTGAGGGGCGGCCCGCCTAAGGGACGCGCGGGCCCTGGAAGCCCAACTTCCGGCTCCGGAGGGCAGAGGCGGGGCGGGCAGAATGCACTTCCGGTCTGCGCCGCTTAGGGTTCGCTGCACTCTGCAGGCTTCCCCAGGGCCGGCTTGAAGGTTTGGGCGGAAGAGAATGCTCTGAGGAACCGCATAGATCCGTGGCGCAGATGGAGCTGTGGGAAAACCACAAGGACTTTGGGATACCTGTGGCAAAGGTGGAGTAGGTGTCTCCCAGCAGGAACGTGGGCGAGTTTCCTTTTAGACAGTGCCTTGGGGACTGACTTCAAAGACTCCCGGCGGCTTGTGTGAATGAATTCCAGACCAATCCTTAACTTCCAAAGCTGCAAAGCCGGTGCTCTTAATGGATGAGTCCTGTCTGCCAGACTTACTGTGTTCCACTGTTTTTCAGAATGTCCTCGCTGAGCCACCCACAGCACTCAGGTCCTTGCTTGGGCCTCTTGAATCCCAGGTTTACCGGTTGTTAAGAGTTTGAATTTAAGCAGGATACAACGAAGTAGAGTGCTTGGAAAGGGGCTTAGCTTACTACAAATTTAAGCCCTGAATCTTTGGATTTATTTTGATTTGGGCTAGCAGAGCTAACAACACCCCAAAATTCGGTGTGTGTTGATCCTGAAGGTTTAGAAAGTAGAGACAGCAATCCTACTTAGGCACATTGAGTCATGGCTCAACATATTACTCCATTAATAAGTATGAGCTCCTCTGCTGTGTGAAGCAAATAAGCTGTTTGCCACTACTCCACAGCCATACTCCTCTCCCACATGGTTATTACTCAAATCAGCAGCTGAGGTTTTCTAGGTTATTGCTCACAATCTTTGACCCAAATATAAATCTGAACAATATCTGGGTTTCCCCACCTGAGACCCAGTATATTTGCCAATTGGGAAAAAAAAAATAAGTATTAAAGTAGACATAATAGAATAGTACTCCATTGTGTGTAGATATCACATTTTTGTTACCCATTTATCTGCTGATGGACATATAGGTCCTTCCAAGATTTAACTATTATGAATTGTGTTGCTATAAGCACAGGTAGTATGTATCACTCCAATATGACATACTTAAGTCTTTTGGGAAAACACCTAGAAAAGGAATAGCTGGGTCTAATGGAATTTCTAGTTTTGGTTTTTTGAGGAATCTGATTTCCACAGTGCTTGTACTAGTTTACATTCCCACCAACAATGTAGGAGAGTTACTTTTCCCTTCAGCCTTTTTACCACTTGTTACGCGATTTCTTGATGATGGGATAAGATGGAATCTCAGTGATGTTTTAATTTGCGTTTGTCTAATGGCCAGCGATGTTGAACATTTCTTCATGTATTTATTGGCTATTCGTACTTTTTCTGTGAAGTGCCTATTCATTTCACTTGCGCGTTTTTTGACTGGGTCTTTTATTTGAAGGGGGTTAATATTTTTTTTTTTTTAGTTCTTAGACCATAATATTAAGTGAAGTAAATCAAACACACAAACTTAAATGTCACTTCGTTTTCTCTTATATGAAATATAAATAAAGACCAAAAAAAGAGATAATAGAAAGTAGGGAGATAGCAAAGACCCGAGTTCAATCCCCGGTACAAAAAAAAAAAAAAAGAAAGAAAGTAGGGAGATAAATCTTCCTCAAATGGGAAGGGATTAAGACATGAAAGAAGTGGGGTGTGAGGGGACAGAAAAGAGCTGAAAAATGTATTAAGATGTGATATGTACACGTGCCACTGTGTGACATTATGCACTGCAAACGTGCTAATAATTATAAAAAAAGAAATCATAATGGTGATCTGTCATACTCAAGGAAATGTAGACTTTTTCTCTAAATGTAGCTTGCCCTTCAAAAAGACTACTACATTACTTTTGGTAAGCTAATCACCATTTTTAATTTTTTGATTAAGTGTTTCTCTGCTTCACAAAAGTGTACCCTTAAATATTATAAAATGGTATAAAATCAAGAATAGATTGTAAATTGAATGCTGAAAATTTTAAAGTATTCTGTGTAAGAAACTATCTTTAGGGCAAGAAGTATGTGTCTTGGTATGCCATTTTATAGAATGTCAATGTCTGAATATTTCTGGTTGTTAGGCAGGTAGTTAGATATTAATGGATGTAAGGACAAAGGAGATCCAAAAGAGTGTTTTTATCAATTATAGTTAAATGAAGAAATAAAGACCCCAGTGTGTAATATCTTTGTAATAATTTATTAGGTCTCAAATCCAAAGACACAGGGCCTCTATTTCTAGAACAAGACATTCAGCATTTCTTATTGCCATAGCCCAGTGATATTATACACAGCTAAGTTATGTAGAAATATAGGCAGTTAGAGGGAGGCCCTCAAGGGAATCAGTGCTGAGGATGAAAACACATTACAACTGTGGCTGGAGGCACATCCCTTGAAGGCCAAGCCTCAAGGTAAAGACAGAATGACCAGGCCTACATGCCTCCATAAGGGATAAGCAATATACTATAATTGGTATTATCTGGTCCAATAAAGTTTAGATAGACATCAGTCACCCCAGTGCATGACCAGGTCCTCCTGATTCATCTCTTCTTAAAAAGATCTTTGTTCTTTAAAAATATCAGAGCCCCCCCCAAATTTAAAGACCCAATTAAAAAATGGGCATCTGAAATGAACAGACATTTCTCAGACAAAGAAGTAAAAGCAGCAAATAAACGTACGAAAAAATGCTCAGCATCACTGGTCATTCAAGAGATGCAGATGAAAACAATGCTGAGATTCCACCTCACCCCAGAAAGAATGGCTGCTATCAAGAAATCAACCAATAACAAATGTTGGCAGGGTTGTGGGGAGAAAGGAACCCTTCTCCATTGTTAGTGGGAGTACAGACTGGTGCAACCACTGTGGAAATCAGTATGGAGATACCTCAAAGAACTAGGACAAGAGATCCCATTTGACCCAGCTATTCCTCTGCTGGATATCTTCCCAAAAGAATGAAAAGAATCATACCTCAGCGATATATGCTCACCCATGTTCATAGCGGCACAGTTTGTAATAGCTAAAGCTTGGAAGCAGCCCAAGTGCCCATCAGCTGGAAACTAGATAAAGAAGATGTGTTTTTTTTTTTAAATGGAGTGCTACTCAGCCATAAAGAATGAGAAACTAGAGACATAGCTAAATGGATGCATATTGAGGCCATACTCTTAAGTGAAATAAATAGGACACACGTGTAAATACCGAATAGTTTCTCTGGTATGAGAAACTGAAAGTGTAAATAAGGATTAAAATGATTAAAATGAATAATTGATAATGTGAAATAGAAAGAAAAGGTTCAAAGGGGGAGGGGAAGTGGAAGGGGAAGGGAAAAGGAAAGAAGGGAAACAAAGTCTTTGTAACAAAGTCTCTGTAAATAGGGAAGGGTGGAGGGGGTGAAGGGAGCACAGGGAATGGGGAAAAAATGAGAACCAATATCATGAACAAGTACAAGTACCCAATGATAAATGTAAATGTATTGTATACCTAAAATGTACCAATAAAAGAATTTAAGGGAAAAAAAAGATCCTTGTTCTTTCCATGTACACTTGCTACATGACTTTACATGTAGCCCCTGCATAGGCTCATTAGCAACCCACTTTTGGGTCCCCTTCTGTCTCTCAGGAACTATCTCTCTATCTCTCAATAAAATGTCCCTACTCCTAACCTCTGTCGTTCCTTAGAATTCATTCTTCAATTTTGGAGAACATGAACTTGGCATAGCTGACATCTATCAGGTTGGGAGTTGCATTTATTTCCCCTATATCAGTAACAGAAAGGGGAACATTCTTTAAAGACCTTCCAGTCTTGGGCTGAGACCTGATTTAAATTAGAGCTTATCTTTTGTAAATTTATATCCTAAGTTCCTCGCATGATTAAGGCCACTAAGGGAATACTGACCATCTGAAAAGAACCAAGAAGGTATTTTGCAATTCCAAAGTAGCCTCTAAGAAAATGGTCATAATTATTATAATTCCAAGAATCCACTGTGTACATAAAAAGATACTCAAATCCATATTAATGGGTATAATATTAACCTTTACGCTTCATAGGCCAAAGTGCTTATTCATGATGGTTTAGAGAAGCCTGATCGGGCAAGACTGTTCTACTGTAAATGTACTGTAACTATAGATTTACTCATTATCTGCCTCTTCAGCCTCTACAGGTACCACAAAAATAAATAAGTAAATATAAAAATAAAGTTATTAAAGAAGATAGCTTTCTGGTGAAGAAACATACAGAGAAGGAAAAGAGTAGGCTCTCTTTGTATACTTATATCGCTGAAGAACAGTCTCATAAAGTAGACTTTCTGGTTTTTTTTATTTTTTTACTTTGTGGTTTTCAAATTCCAGCTTCATTTATGTCTGTGAGATCTTAAGTAAATTAAATTCTTTAGCCTCCTTTTATTCACCTATAAAATGAGAATACTAACATCTATATGATGGAATTATTGAGAACATTAAATGAGAGAATTTATATAAAAACATTTTATAGGCTCAGCACAAGTAAATATCATTTACTTTTTAGCACAATTTAGGTTTCTTATTATCACATCTCCCTTAATCAAGTAAACGGACAAATGGTCAGGTTTTTTCATAGATACTTCTTATCTCACAGCTGCATTAGACAGCTAACTTTATGTCTATGCCAAGAAAGTTTTAGCTCTACTGTCAGTGTTCTCCTGTTATATCATTTCTCTTTCTACATATGCCAGTTGTTGATTTGATACTTATTTGCGTTCATTGCAGTAATAGAAGCGAATGGAAGAGTTCATGTGTTTGGATGGGCTGAAATATGTCCATATTTCAATAGCAGCCTCTTCAACCTTGCTGGAATGTTGAGACTGCTTAGATCACAAGATCTAAGATACTGTAAGACACCATTGCCAATAGCTATCCAATGGGTTGTTCCTCAGCATATCAGAGCTGCACTGAATTGCATAAAATGGCTTTAGTTGATGTAGGCAGCTTCACTGAACCACACACAACCAGGTAGGTGACCTGTTGTTTTATATTCTTCATTATACCTGAGGTAAGATAGAAAAAATAAGAGAGATAAAAAGGAGGCAAGAATATTTGTAATACTAAAATTGTACTTTTAAAGAAAAACTGCAGCTTTAGGACATAAAAAATATTGAAACTTTTTTCCTTCCAGAAAAAAATCCTAAGGGCCTTATCTACAGACAATAAGCCTATAAAGTAGGCTCTGGGCCTATGCCTTTCACTTGGAAATTGTACTTCTTCCTATCCTTCCTATCACTACCATCCTCAGGACAGGATGTACTATTAAGAGGACAGCATATCTCAGCATTAAACATACTAAATGTTTTGCATTTAACATGGTTCACCAAATGGTCCAAATCCTACAGACACTAGAATATACATCCTAGATGATTCATTATTGGAAAAACTTCCAACCTCCATAAATATACCCAGCTCTGGGTCACAAAGTGCCTCTCTTCCTCTTGAGGGCCCACACTCAATTTCTTTATGTGTGTACTTTTAAAAGTCTGCCTTAATTTCTGATGCATCCCAAACATCCTTTTTCTGTGACAGGAGTCAGCAAGCCTACAACCTTTCCCTTGGCTTGGGTGAGACAAGGTTCCCCATCTCTGCTTTGGGGACGTCCTTGCACCCTGTCTGGTGACACTTCCTTGGTGAGCCAGTGGTAGGAGGTAAACAAGGCATGGATTATGACTTTGGTAAGTGCAGCCAAAGGTTTTACATTTTTTTCTTCCCCACTTCTCCAACCCTTTGCCCTCTGCTAGCTTCTCTCCTTCATTCCCTCCCTCTCCCCTTTCCCCTCTTCTCTGGCTCTTGCTTTTGCTCTTTCTGCAAACCTCTGAAGCTTCAGGTTTTCTTTTTTAGTTGCCACAGGCTCCTAAGTCCCTAGATATGAAGCACTTGCTCCCTCTAATAAGAAGAGGTGTCAAGAGGTACACTCTAGGATAGGAGCCTCATTAGATAGACCATTAGGTCGACATACACTGTTCCTGGATCAAATGGAACTAAACTTCATGCATTATCTAGAGCCAGTCACTACAAAAATCTTCAGGTCTACAAGGTAGAGTAGAGGAAGGATGCCAGGTTCCACTCCCTGTAATAATTAGAGGTTTAATGGCCCAATGTTCACAGAAAAACATGATATCTTTATTTAAGTTATTCTCTGGCCATTATAAAAATTAAACTAAGGAAATCTAGATTTATTAACAAAATAGAGAGGAGTCTATATTCTCTGTATACTCCATCTGTTGTACTTGGGTAAGCATCTCAAGACAAATAGAGGTTAATGTTACAAATGGTGCATGAGAGGCCACTTGGACACAGGTTTTGTGTGAGCAGTAAAAGCTTTATTCCTGTCTGGGTGTGAGCAGAGACTAAAATTGGGGAAGATTTCGCATCTAGCAAGGAGGGAAACTTAAGTTTTTATAGGGATTGGGAAGGGATTAAGGAATCTGGAGTGGAATGTTTATGATTGGTGTTCTAAGGACAGTCAGCACAGGTGTGCATGTAATACTGGACTCTGGTGCTGGGGAGATTTTATATTCCATCCTAAATTTTCTTTATGGCCATCCATTCTATTTGTCAAGGGCAGCCTGTTGTTTATTGAGAATGTCGTGTTTGCTCTGAAGGTCTCATTAAGGTCAGGCATGACAATTAATATTAAAAATAACCCACTATTATTCTAATTTTAGCTTTTGGTCCCTGCTTGTTTAACATGCTTTTAACATTTATATCTTCCAGACTTCTGTAGCTTCTAATCAAGCTGATGCTCACCTGTGGTATTATTAAAACTAAACATTGTGTAGATATTCCTGACAGCTGTACAAGTGCCTTCTGTATTATAAGACATATCTTCCCAAATTAATGTGATGTCAGATTCACTAACATGCTGATAACAACCCTATCCTTCTACATCTCCTTAAGGTCAGTCAGGATGAGACTTAGATTTGGCTAGATAGGGTCAATGCCCTTTTCTCAGCCTCAAGTAGTTATAAGAATATAGAACTTTGGTGCTTCTATAGCCCTTAAAAATAAGAGATTGAAGTTTGGGGTTGGGGATTAGTCAGGATTGAAAAAATAAACATTGATAAGAAGATAAGGAAAACTGTAATAGTAAATTGTACTTTTAAGAGAAACTAGCTTTAGGATACAAAAGTTATTCAGTCTTGTTTTTCCTTTCAAGAAAAAAATTCCTGAGGGCCTTAAAAACAAAAAGCCTGTAAACTGGACTCTGGGCCTGTGCCTTTCACCTATAAATTATGCTCCCTCTACCAACCTCCACTCTCAGGACAAGATACACTATTAAGAGGACAACAGATCTCAAATTTAAACACAGTAAATACTTTGCATTTTAACATAACCCACCAATCAGCAAATCCTACATATCCTAGAATATACATCCTAGATAACCCATCATAGGGACTTCCTCAAACCCCCAACAGTATACTCAGCTCAAGGGCCTGCGCTTTATTACTCTGAGTGTGTACTTTTAAATTTCTGTCCAATAAATCCCTTTATGCCTCTCACTGATACATCCTGAAAATTCTTTCTCCGTGTTCAAAGCCAGCATGTGAGACCTAACTAACTCCATCTTGGAATAAGACAGTAAAGTGGCCTTGACATAAATTCCACTTCACTAAAGTCAACTATTCCCCTAGTCTCCTTTGTGCCCATAAAATAATGATAAAATGTCCTTGCTGTGAGACAACAGATAAAAAAAGGACACAGCTCCTAACTCAATCCTCTGTCTGCCCAGAAAACAGACGCTCCCGGGGCCCATTATCTATAGAACATTCTGGCAATGTGCTGATTGTTCCTTTTTCCCATAAAATCTACATGTAGCCACCCCTCAACACCTCCCCCATGTATACCCCATACTTGCTAAATATCAACCAATCATGTAACTGCTAAATGGAAAATCCCCAAACCTTGCTGTAGCCACAATAAAAACCCTGCTGATTTGAAATTCGGGGCTCTCAATCCTGATCCGCTGTGTCGGTGACGGTTGAGTGCCCCTGTTCGGGCTTGAATAAACGACCCTCGTGTGTTTACATCGGAATCGGCTCCTTGGTGGTCTTTGGGGACTTCACGGTCTGGGCACAACAAGCAAACCTTTAACCCATTCCTTGAGTAGGGTGAATCAGTTTCCCATCTCTGGTTTTGGACCTCTTTAGAGCCTATCTGGTGATAATACCTAACCAAAGGAGTTATTGACAGAGCTCTTCTGGTGTCCTGACACATCTTACATTGATGTTGGTAATTTCTCTTTCCCATCAAAAGTTGTTCTGGGGCCGGGGACTTGGCTCAGTGGTTCCGGTGCCTGCCTCACAAGCGCAAGGTCCTGAGTTCGATCCCCCGTACCAAAAAACAAACAAACAAAAAAGCATAACAAAAGTTGTTCTGAACATCTAAAGAATTATGTGAGATACCAGGTGTAAAATTAGAGGTTTCAGTTACTGATATTCTTTATATATTTTGCCACTCTGTTTAACAGCTATACACTTTCTAGTGCTGTTCTAAAGTGATTTTCCTTTACAAATTGGCATTGTTGTTCAGCAACGTAATTTCTTCCAGAAGTCCCTTTAACCCATAGTATATTGTTATCCCATCACAAAGATAAATGAGTTTCCCAATCCTGTTTTTTTAAAGAAAATCTCTATCTCTTTTTTTTTTTTTTTTTTGGTACTGGGGATTGAACTCAGGACTTTGCACTTGCGAGGAAGGCAATAGAACCACTGAGCTAAATCCCAGGCCCTTCTTTTGTATTTTTGAGAGTAATCATGGATGATCACAATTGTTTCAGCATCTTTTTCTCTGAAATGTTAGTTTTTCAAAATTGGACAATCTCTTCAAGCCATTAGATCATTAGGACACTTGGTTAGCTTTATTTATTCATTCATTCATTCATTCATGTTTGGAGGGGTCAGGGTGTTGCCATGTAGTTCAGTCTGACCTCAAACTCAATGATCCTCCTCCCTCAGCCTCCCAAGTGCTGGGATTACAGGTTTGTGTCACACCTGGCTTGGTTAGCTTACTTTATAACCATCAATGTCACCTTATGTTTCTAAAGAATAGAGAACTTATAGCAGGAAGGCAGTTTTTTACTTAGTCCATTAATGTCAATTTCTATTTTCTCAGTAGTCCTTACAGAAACCAATCTTCTTTCAGTTTTTATTCAGTTTTATGGTAACGTAAACATATCTTTCTTGGTTCGAGTTGCTTTGTCTGTATTACGTATAAGTATTAAAACCCAAACAATGCTTAAACCAGAAAACCAGTGTGGCCCCCTATGGACTCACATGCTTTTTTGCAACCACTTTAGTTAGCAGGAAAGTACACATTCCAATGGAAACAAACATAATGGTTCCACAAACCATACCCTTCATTATCCCACCTCAGTTTTCCTGCCTTACTTCCTATATTGCCTTGTCTGGTTCTGTACTCCAAGAGATAAGGTAGGTGCTACTAAATAATCGAAGGGTTAATACTTTAGACGCAGGGATCATGGTGGAAATATTAATCCACTGCCGTTAAGTAAACTGTCAGCAATTATTTGTTGAAAGAGTGTGTGAATTATTTGTTGAACGGGTATATTACAAACAAATGAAAATAGAAACTGTCAGTGTAGGAAGCTAAAATATGGAAATAATGTTTTGCATGTATGCAGTATAATTATCTCATTTTATATTCCCAGATATATCATGGTGTCTCTGAACAATGTTTATATCATGTTGTGGATGTGGAAATAGTGACAGAGTTTGGATGCCTCACCTTGTCATTGAGCAAGTATTTAGTAATACCAGTTCTAGAATGTGATCAGTGGAAACAAGGTCATCCCTGTGTTTCTTTTCCTCATAACTAACATAATGCTGACAAATGAACAATGACTTCTAAAGATGTCACTTGTAGATGGGGCCAAAAGGGTAAATTTTTGCTTACTATTGGATAACCACCAACAATTATTCTCCGCTTTTTCTTTAATCAATGTGTTGTTATTTACCTCTTAAGAAGGTCATTCTATCATCTCCTGAGAAGAAAATATTTATTAGTTTAAACCAGTCTTGATAAATCTATTTTTCTTACCAACTTTGGCTTAGGAAAGAGCTTATAACTCAATTCTAGTCAGTGAAATATGAGCAACAAGCTCATATTGGATGTGGTGGTACATGCCTGTAATTCCAGCACTCTGGGAGATATAGGTAGAAGGATCACAAGTTTGAGCCCAGCTAGCCTTTAAGAAAGTCTAAACCACAAAGAAGTAAAAGCAGCAAACAAATATATGAAAAAATGTTCAACATCACTGGTCATTCAAGAGATGCAGATGAAAACAACCCTGAGATTCCACCTCACCCCGGAAAAAATGGCTGCTGTCAAGAAATCAACCAATAACAAATGCTGGCGGGTGTGTGGGGAGAAAGGAACCCTTCTCCACAGCTGGTGTGAGTGCAGACTGGTACAACCACTGTGGAAATCAGTATGGAGATACCTCAAAGAACTAGGACTAGAGGTCCCATTTGACCCAGCTATTCCCCTGCTGGGTATCTTCCCAAAAGAATGAAAAGAATCATACCACAGCAGTATATGTGCACTCATGTTCATAGCGGCACAGTTTGTAATAGCTAAAGCTTGGAAGCAGCCCAAGTGCCTATCAACTGGAAACTGGATAAAGAAGATGTGGTCTTTTTAATAAAATGAAGTACTACTCAGCCATAAAAAATGAAAAACTAGAGTCATTTATAGCTAAATGGATGCCTATTGAGGCCATACTCTTTTTTTTTTTTTTTTTTTTTTTTTTGGTACTGAGCATCAAACTCGGGTCCTTGCACTTGTATAGCAGTCGGCGAAACCACTGAGCTAAATCCCCAGCCTTGAGGCCATACTCTTAAGGGAAATAAATAGGACACACATGTGTGAATACCGAATAGCTTCTCTAGTGTGAGAAACTGATAGTGTAAACACGGTTAAAATGATTAAAATGAATAATTGATAATTTGAAATAGGAAAAAAGGTCCAAAGATGAAGGGGTGAAGGGAAGGGAAGGGGAGAGGAAAGGAGGGAAAGGAAAAACTATAAGAAAAGAAAAAAAATGGAAATGATGTCTATGTAAATAGGGAAGGGTGCACAGGTAATGGGGAAAAAATAAGAACCCAGATACATCATATACAGGTACAAATACCCAATGATAAATGTAAACGAATTGTATACCTAAAATGTACCAATAAAAGAACTTAAGAAAAGAAAAAGTCTAAACCAGGCAAGTTATAGGTTATAAATCATTTAAAAGTAAGGATGTAAAAAAAGTGAGTGGCTAGAAAGTCTTCACTCCAAACTTCTGCTGCTAGACTTATACATCATTAGCTTCTTACCTTCCACTAGTCTGTGCATCCCTCTTCCCAACCCCTAAAAACCCCCAGCTCAGCAATTTCTTTAAAAAAATGAAGACATTTTTCTTTTAATGCAGAATCCAGCAAAAAGTGTATACACACTTTAGGGAAGAAAAAAACATAGTATGATGTTTTTTCAACAGATGGTGTTGAAAGGAATCCGACCACCACCATCCTGGTCTGAGCAGAGACCACTTTAAATCCCTTTCCCAGTTATGCTTTTACACCTGCTGCAGATGTGTAATAATGAGTTGATAAGGCCCAGTAAGCACAGCTACAGCCTACAATTCCCAATTATTGTTCAGCCCTACTCTTGACAACTTGCAACTCCTTGTATGCTTTCAAGTCCTATCCTTGGCACGATAGCGACAACTCCTTTGTCCTGATCTTTCCCCTTGGAAAGTCCCATTGTGACTTTTTCCTTCCACAGCACCCCTTTTCTATGCTCATGATCCTTATAGCCTGCAAGAGAGTAGCTGCTCTGGCCTCTCATGGCAGAGCAGGCCCTCTCAGGTTTGTTCTGAAATAAACCTGTCCTGTTGAGCTCATACCTGTTTCTTTTCCTTTTTCCTAACATGGGGGAGCCTAGAGGATCTCCTATAGAGTAGAAAATCTACTGTACTGCCGGCCCTTAGAGGAGAAATTGAAAATGCATGTGCTGCAATCTCAATGACTAAGCAACAGTTCGCCATACTAATAAATGTCTGGAAGCTAATAGCCACCATTTTGAGTACCTCTTATAATTATAGAGGCCAAAGGTATTTTGTATTAATCTCATGATGTCTCAATAAATTTAGTATTAAAATATTTATACAAGCTTTTCTTTTCCTGAAGTGTGCATACATTTTTTGGCGGACTCTGTAGATGCTCTTAGTGGTTTGAAAAGATGAAAGAGATTGACATCAGAGAGATGCCAATAAATTGTCTTTTTTTTTTTTTTGTACTAGGGATCGAACTCAGGACCTTGCACTTGGGAGGAAGGCAGCAGAACCACTGAGCTAAATCCCTGGCCAATAAATTTAAATATAATCTTAAAAAAAAACATTGCTCTTAAAGTAAGAAAGATACACATAAGGAAGAGACAACTACCCTGACCATCAATCATGGTTTATGGAGCATAGGAGGCACTGGGGAGTTTGAAGGTAGGTGGGTAGGATGGTTAAGGAAGTGATCTAGGTCAGCCATGCAGGCAGGCAAGGTAAAAGAGGAAGCTAGGCAGTAAATGCAAATGAAAATCAAACTGGGTGTGATTGTGCACATCTGTAATCCAAGCACTCAAGAGGCTAAGGCAGAAGGATTGCTGCAATTTCAAGGCCAACCTGGGCAAATAGTGAGGTCAAGCCCAGCCTGAACTGCATAGTGAGATCCTGTCTCAAAAAATAAAAAAATTTTAAAAGGCAACTTTTCAGAACATATGCTTAAAATCCAGTCTGGAGAGCACTTGGGTCACACAGGAGAGTTGTGGAACCCACATTATAGGCCTGGTGTAACTTAGATCCAGGCTCTGTTTTTCTAGGGGAAAAATCAACATTCATAAGATTTCAGAGTTCTCACCATGCTTGTCTTCTGTGGTCTGATATGTCTTCTGATGACACAAGGATCTAAAAGTGAAAGAATTTATTTCAAGTTTTTCTGTAAATACCCAAGAGGCCCATGGTATTGTTCTCTTTCAGTCTCCCACAAGTCCTGCAAGCTGGAAAATGGCCTTAATATTCAATCTGGAGTGGTTATTACAAATGAACTCTTGTCTTTTCTAAATGTCTCCATAAGAATATAGTAATGTTTTACTGTAAATTATATGAAAGCTATTTACAAATATTGAACAGCACATCTAGCAAACAGGTTTTCCTTTGGTGACTCTGGAAATACATTGTTACATTTTTGGCATTTCAGGGAAAAAATTAATTCCTGGATGCTTTATACTCAGTTGAGATTGAAGTCATAAAGAAAAAGGAGACAAGGAAGAGAGCCAGAAAAAAAAAATTAGAATAGAAGAAAATGGAGAGAATCGATGAAACCAAAAGTTTGTTCTTCGAAAAGATCAACAAAGTTGATAATCCTTTAGCTAGATTAAGGGAAAAGAATATTGAGATACTAAAATCACAATAAAAGGGAATACTACTATACAGTCATAAAAAGGATTCTAGGAAAATACTATGATCATCTGTATGTCAACAAGTTGGATAACGTAGACAAACAATACACATTCATAGAAATCCACAAACTACCAAACTGATGTAAGATGAGAAAATAACAAGTAAGGATATTTGAATCACCAATCAAACACTTCCCATCAAAGAAAAACCCAGGGCCAAATGATTTCATTGGTGATTTCTAGCAAATATTTAAAGAATTAACACTTATCTTTCTCAAATTTTTTTCAGAACAAGGTAGAAAACTTCTTACTCATTTATGAAACTAGCATTACCCTGATAACAAAAGCAAAGACACAATGATTCGTGTGAATGTAAATGCAAAAATCCCCACCAAAATGCTGGGAAATTAAATTCAGAAGCATGTTAAAAAAGATTGTGAAAAAAAATATTATACACCATGATCAAGTGGGAACAGCAATTGTGGTTCAACACTTGAAAATCAGTTGATGTAATACACCATATTAATAGAATGAAGAAAAAAATATAATCATCTTGATGTTGAAAAAGCAAGAAAACAAGAAACAACTTAATTTTAAGGTAAAAATACATAGACACTTCTTTAAAAAATATGTAAATGATCAATAAACACATGAAAAGATGCTAATCAAAACTGCAAGAGGATATCACTTCATGCCTACCAGTATGACTGTCATCAAAAGAACAAACCTAACTAATGTTAGTGAAGACATGGGGAAATAAAAGCCCAAGTAAAATGGTGCAGTCACTGTGAAATACAATTTGGTGAGTTCTCAGAAAGTTAAACAGAATTATTACTGAGCAAGTCCATCCCTTGTTATATATCCCCAAATAGAAAACAACAGCTTAAACAGATACCAGTGTTTGAAAAAACATTATTCACAGTAACCAAAAAGGTAGAAACAACCCAAGTATTCACCAACAGACAAATAGATAGACAAAATGTGGTATATACATGCAGTGGAGTATTCAGCCATAAAAAACATGAAGTACCAATAGATGCTATAACACAGATGAACCTTGAAAACATTGTGCCACGTGAAATAAAGCCAGACACAAAAAGGATAAATACTATATGATATGACTTATATGAGATACTTAGAATGAGCAAATTCATAGTGACAGTAGATTAGAGGTTACCAGGGGCTGAGAGGAGGGAGAAACTGGTATAGGGGAGGGATGGCTAGTATTTTAAATAAATAGAGTCTTTCTTGATTTTTAATGCTTGGACTGATGGCTACAGTAGAGTTTTGGCCCTCAGAATTCAGTGATAAGGTATCTGTTCTTGACATGAGCAATAACTGGAATACTCGGGTTTAAATAAAATATTAAATGTCACAGGACAGAGGAGGGGAAGAAAATGTGAAGTGATAAGGTGCTAGTCCACTCAGCGTGGCTATTTTAGATAGCATAATACAGCAGAGTAGAAGCAACTTGTCAGAAACAAAAGGTGACAGGAGATAGATACATGCACATATTAGCCAATATCAAGAGCTAAAAGCACTATTTTGAATCTTTAGCCTGAACATGGAAATAGTATCTTTATGAAAAACAACACTAAATAGACAAGTATTAAACAGATTTTGTTTATTGATCCCTGTTCATTTAAATCATTTACTGAATGGCTACTTTGTTGGTTTGGGCCTCATAATTAATCCAAGGCAAACTTGTGAGGGAAGAAGCTGCATTTCTGGCATCTCACCTCTTTTTGCTCTGCTCTTTCTAGAGGCTTCAGAGTTTCCTTCCTCCCTTAGGCTTTGGAAATGAGAAACTAATGACGTGAAGTCTCTGGTGACAGGGATGACAAGGCTGCTCAAGGTTAAAGATGGTTGTGTTCAGAGGATGAGGGAGTTTGTGCTGTGGAAAGAAATAGCACCAGGTATAAAGTTCTGTGACCTATATACAGGTGAAATCGTGATGTCCTCTGTGTTGTTTTTGCTTTTTGTTGTAATGATACACCTGACTTTCATAATAAGAAAAAACCAAACAAAATATACATAAAAAATAATAAAAAGAATGCGTTAAATTTTTTTCTACCATTTCAGTATTTTCTTTCTAATTTCAGTTAGTCAGGCCTGCTTTGTTTGGCTGTATTCTTTAAATTTTTTAAAAACTGTTCCAAATTGGTCAAAGGTTAATGTTTCCAGTTACTATAAACTTTCTAAAAATCTTATGCATTATACAAACATGAGGTACAGCATGAGATAATGAACATTTCAGCTGCTTGAAACTTAAATATTGGACATTTAGCCAAATATTGACTTATAGTTCCCTTCCTTTCTGTTTAAAAACATAAAGTCACAGTCTCGTCTCTTTGATACTTCTTCCAATGTCACATCTCACTGTTTACACACAAAAGTCCTCTGCTATTAAGAACTCATGTAATTATAGTGGGTCCACCAAAATAAGCCAGTATAATTTTCCCCATTTCAGATCTTTAACTTTAAGAGTATGCAATATACTCTGCTTCGTTTTACACTTTTGCTTACTACCTTTGGGCATCCATAGGTAATTCTTTTTTTGTTGTTTTGTTTTGTTTTTTGAGACAGGGTCTCACTTTGTAGTGCATGCTGGCCATGAACTCACTATGTAGCCCAGGCTGGCCTCGAACTCACAGCAATCCTCTTGCCTCAGCCTCCCAAGAATAGGTAATTCTTGAATGCAAAAAAAATTATTGTATGTTTTTTTCCTAAAGGTAATTTTTAGTTTGCACTATGTCTTTTATACTTATTGATTGACATTCTGTCACAGAGAAGAGCTCTCATTTCTTCCCCATGTGTCTATTTGTTCAGTTAGGTATTCTTAACAGTTTGAACTCATAGACTCAATGAATTATATATCTTGTTAATATAATTTATTTTATTGCTCAAACTGCCCTAGATGTGGGCATTTGGAACTCCTCTAAGTTGACTTCTGTATCTGTTAGACACAAGCCCCATCCTTCTGTGAACATTTCTTTGCTTTCTGGTACAAGAAGATATTTCAAACATATCTTATATTCTCTCTGCCTCAGGCTTCCTGGAATTAGTCATTTCCCCAAGAAGCCTTGTCTGGTTCCTTTCACTGGACAATGATATTTAGAAACTAAGATCTGGGAGGTATTTTTCCTCATTGCTTCTGGTAGATCACTGCATATATATACACACACACACATATATATATGTATATATATACGTATATATATATGTGTGTATATATATATGTATAAATTCATACTGATATTTCTGCTCTGGTTTCAGTCCAGCAAGGGTTTGTGTTAGCCCTCATTTTCCTATTTTAAGCCCCATATCTGAGAGAAAACTGGCTTTCATGATCCAGTATTATATTACTTAATTGCTTAACTTTTTATATATATAAAGTAATTTCTGAATTATTAACCCATATCCAAGCTTACTAACTACAGTACAATATTTGTATGCAGTTTTCCAGGTTGCTTAAGTTCATTTTTTCATTTATTATCCCCTTTAGTGTGGCTATGTTATTTGCAATACAGTTAAGCTTTTTTGTTACTGCTTATATTCCATTTTGGATCTTCCTTCTCCATCATCCTGATTGGTTTTAATTATTTATTTTTGGAGGTGAAACATTACCATGGTCTAAGAGTTAGCACTATGCATGTAAGAAATATTCCAAGTGTGTCAGTTCCCTGTAATCACTAATATCCATTTCAGTCCCTCATTTTTCTATTCTGATTCTACTAAACCTCCAGAGATAACTAATCTCATCAGTTTCTGATTTACCTTCCCAGAGTGTTGTCTTTATATCCGTAGATCTGTGTGTATTTTCTTATATGTCTTTCTTTCTTATAGGACCATAGTATACTTTAGATAATCTTCTGTACTTTGTTTTTCACACAAAAATATACCCTGTACATCTCACCAAGTTTGTAGAGATCTTCAGTTCTCTCACAGCTGTATAGTACTCTGTTGTTTGGTTTACCCTAGTTTATTAAAAGCCACTCTTTTATATACAGAGATTATGAAAACCACTCATATATTTGGGCATTTAGATTGTTTGCAGTATTTTGGATTTATAAACACTCTTTTAATACAAAAACTGATGCACATGTGTTTTCATATTGTTGGATTATGTACCTTAAGGATAGATTCTAGGACCAGGATAACTAAGTTAAAAGGTACGGAGAAATGCAGTTAGATATTGCCAACTTTTTCCCCAAAGAATTGTACCAGTTGACATTCTCAATGGCAGTTTTCCCAAGGTCTTGGCAACTAAAGTTTTATTTTAATACTCACCAATATGATAGGTGAGAAATAGCATCTCTGTGTTTTTAATTGTTTTTTTGAGTGTTTTATTTTTTATCAGTATGTGTTTGCAATACATAATAATTACAATCATTTTGGGGAATTGGTATATGTATATATATATATAATCATTTTTATCCCCTTTCCTCCCCCTTCTTCCCCTGTTCTCCTTCCCCATCTCTAAAAAGTCTGCCTCCCTGTTTCCTACTATCTTCCCTTTAATTTACTGTTTCTTTATATTTTGAGTTTCTTACTTAAGAGAAACCATACAATATTTAACCTTCTGTGTCTGGCATATTTCACTTAACATTATGATCTCAAGATCCATCCATTTTCCTACAAATAATATGAATTTATTCTTTATTGCTGAGTAAAATTCCATTGTGTATATATATCACATTTTCTCTGTCTGTTGGTGGGCATTTAAGCTGTCTTGGGAGTTTAGCTATTGTGGATTGCACATGGTAAATGGGTATGCATGTCTCAGTGTGCTTTCATTTATTTTTTTCCCTAATTGGGAATGAGTTTAATTTTATAGGTATATATTTGACTAGACTTTTAAACAGCCTTATTGAGAAATTACTTTTTACATACCATAAAATTCACTTATTTTTGGAGGTGAAACATTACCATGGTCTAAGAGTTAGCGCTATGCATATAAGAAATATTCCAAGTGTGTCACTTTCCTGTAATCACTAATACCCATTTCATTCCCTCATGTATATGTAAAATTCAATGATTTTTGGAATATACAATTATGTAACTGTCAGTACAATCCAATTTTAATACATTTCTAACACCATAAAAAAGATCTTTTGTGCCTTTTGTTTCCTCTTCTAGCCTCAGTTACCCAGTAATCACTTTCTATCACCATGGATTTGTTAAAACCATTTGTGTTTGTAGGTGTGTGTGTGTGTGTGTGAATTTTCTGTCTTTTTTTCCCATTTTTCTACTGAATATTTTGTCCTCCCCCCCCCCAAATAGGGTCTACTTAAATTGTCCAGACTGGCTTCAAACTCATAATCCTCCTGCCTCAACCTCCCAAGTAGCTGGGACTACTGATATGTGTCACCGTGCTCAGCTCTCTCTCAATTTTTAAGGATTATTTACATATTGGATGCACTAGCCCTCTTACAGTGATATATAGTGAAACTGTTTTCTACCAGCTTGTCAATTGTCTACTGACTTTGTTTATGGTGTTTGCTCTATGCAATTTTCTTATGTTGTTAGATTCATCAGTCTTTTAATTGCTTTGGATTTTTATTAATAAGCTTTGCCAACTGCTAACTCTTCCAAAAGACTAACAAATATTCTACTAATTAAACTTAATGAAGTTTATTGTTTGTTTTAATAACAGAGATGCCTGTCTTCACAGGATCTTAAAAAATGTCTCAATAGAGAGTCAAGGGGGAATTATTTGTAAGGTTTGGGGAGTCTAGTTTTAAGGTGGATTGTTCAGTGTATAGGGGCGTGGTTAAGACTGAACAAACTTTAGAATTGGACAAAGTTTAGGATTGTTGAGCCTGGCAAACCAGCTTTGAAGGACAACCACTTGTAAAACCTAGTCAAGTGATGAATGATTCTGAAAAGCGGACTGTTTATTCTGATGAGGCTATATGACTAGTTTCCATTCATAAAAAGATTTTCAGAAAGTTTCTAAAGCCAGAAATAATTCTTAAATTATTTGTAATTTTTACCTTGTTAGGCAAGAATTTATTGGAATGGTAATGTCAAGCTGTGGGCCTTTAGGTAGTTTCAGGTCTTGTATTTGTACAATTCATCTCACCTTTTCAAGTCGTCTTTTTCTATTTTGATGTGTAAGTTCTGGTTCTATGTTCTTTTGACATTAATTTCCTCTATCAGGGCACATGGAGGATATATTTATAGATACTTGAACATTCAAAATTTTTCTTGTGCTCTTCCATATAAATGATATTATGAATTTCACTTCCGATTCTTGAGTCGTGGAGCTTTTCTCTCAAATGTCCATAAGCATTGTTGCAATATCTTGTAGCTTCTAATGCTGCAGATTGGAAGTCATGTTAATGTGATTTTTTTTCTTTTTTAAAAATGTGGCCATAAATGTTCTGCTTATGCTAATTATAAGTGTCTATGGGCTTCCTTCCATATATTCTCTGCACGTATTTTAATTTTTCCTCATGTTCTTCTGGACAGTTTCTGATGATAATTCTTATTTTTTAACTGTTACTATGAAGAGTTACTGGTTTAAAAAAAAATCAACAGAGGGCCAAGGATTTAGCTCAGTGGTTCTGCCACCTGCCTTGCAAGCGCAAGGTCCCAAGTTCAATCCCCGGTACCCGCCCCCCCCAAAAAAAATCAACAGAGGACATTCCATTCATAGGAACTTTGCAGCTGGACTGTAATACAGATTCTTTCCATTGAAAAGGTTCTAAAAATACTTCTTATCTTTGGAATTTAGAAATCTTGCAGGCAATAGCTTCTTGGTTCACAGAAAACACATTTGTTCAAAAATTTTAAGTCTTCCTCAAATTCAGGAAAGTTTTATTTGATTATCTTATAATCAAAGATCTCTGTTCCTTTCTTTCCTTATGAAATCCCATACACAAAATCTACCCTTTATTTTTGTTAATTTTTCATTCATTATTTTTCTATCTTGGCTATGTTGTAAGATATTTTCCTCACTGATCTTCCAAATATTTTTTTTTCCTTTAGTGTTTTTTCTTCAGGCTTTCTATTGAATTTCAAACTTTGAAATCATATTTGAAATTTTAGGAATTGTTTTATACTAAAACCTGAGAGTTCTTATGACTTTTAAGTTTCTCTTCTCTTTCTTCTATTACTTCTGAATCCATATGAATTATCTTAGTTGTTAAGTTGTTTAGTTGAGAGCCCCTTTTCAAATTGTAATATCCTCTTAAATGGACACAGGTTCCTTTAACATTCAGATGTCAGTGAAAAATAAAGTAAGGGCATTTTTCTCTCTGACAATAATTTTGCAAATGGAGAGCTCTCGTGTAAAGTGTGATAAGGGAGACTTTTCTGTTCTGGCTTCTCTCTAGTACAAGTTGAATGAGGCAGCATTAGTGAAATAGTCCATCTCTCACAGGACTGCAGGCAGCAAGCAGGTGGGTATTCCCTATAAGTCTTCTGGATCAACTCAGTTCAGCAAGCAGCCTCCTGCCATAGGTGCTCATATGACCCTACAGCAGACAGACAAAATTACCTTGAGACTAAGTTTTCTCGGCACAAATGCCTCCAAGCCTATTCTAGGATATGTAAAGAACTTAGAATAGTGCTCAGTAAATCCCTCATTAATATAAAGCTTTTTATACCAATTTTCTCATAAATAAATTCCTTTGCTATCAATTTCATGCTTTTCAGTTTTACACTGCTGAACTTGCTCTGAAGGAAACAAAGCAGGGGTCAGTTTCCCACCCCTGTCTTTGAGGCATTTCCATAAGCAGATAAGCCAGATATTGGGCATATGTTGAATAGATTCCCATAGCAGCCTGCATTTTCTTCTGTAGAATTTACCACAGTTACAAGTTAAGCTCCTTGAAGGCAGGGATTTTTTTTTATCAGTTTCAGGAATTACTGTATTGCCAATGCTTAGAACAATGCCTGACATATGATAGGACCTCAATAAACATGAGTTAATAAATAAGTGAATAAATTTGTGATTTTATATCTATTTCTTCTCCCATAGACCATTAACTCCACAGGAAGAAAAATCTTTACTTTTGTATCTCCTATACGTAACATGCCATCTGCCTCATAAAAATAGTCATATAACTTTAATAAGCTAGTGAATGTTTGCATAAATGAAATCAAGTAAAATCCATTCAACTAAGATTCAAGTTTAAAAAAGACAAAAAACCAATTACAGGGCCGGGGATTTAGCTCAGTGATTCCGCTGCCTGCCTCGCAAGTGTAAGATCCTCAGTTTGATCCCTGGTACCAAAAAAAAAAAAAAAAAATTACATATTTTCACTTTAAGACTTCCTTGAAGCTAGATGTTGTGGACACCTGTAATCTCAGTGCTCTGGGAGGCTGAGTTAGGAGGATCACAGACTGAGCAACTTAGAGACATAGTGAGACCTGTCTCAAAATAAAAAATTAATAAAAAAGGACCGAGGGTGTAGCTCAGTGTGATGGCCCAGGTTCAATTCTCAGTACAAAAAAAAATGACTTATTTGAAGAAAAACCTTCAGTAACATGTCCTCTCAAATTCTAAGACCAAACATTTTGTTTATCTTAACAACACATATTCAAAATGCCAAGTTCAGTCTTATCTTCATAGAGAATATAATTTTCTTTCTTGGATGGAAATAGGTAGGAATGTATGTTTTCCATTTCTTTCCCTTCTTTTGTAAACTGGTGTTAACTTTTATTAATAATTTGAAATTTATAACAAAAATGAAAATGCTGATGAGGTCTTTGGCTCTAGGTAAAAGAAATTTACCAATTACTCAGAGAATAAAGCAGCCCAAAAGTATATTAAAATTCAGCTCATGGAAAATAATATATGGTTAACTGGAGCTGCATATTTGATTGATGCATATTCCATGATCATAACTTTTCTAAAATAAATCTGAATATATAACTTGGAACACCTTAATGCTAAGCCTTATTGCTTGGCTGAGCACCTTTTATCACATTGGACCTCCAAAATTACTTGCCACCTTTATCTCAATGATCTAACCCATCAAGGGCTTTCTTTATGTCATTTATTATCATAATGCATCCTTCATGAAAAACATCTCCCAAAATATGTGCCATAAAAGTGAGTGAAATCTACAGGCAAAGAAAAATAATAAAATTAGGGATAAAGAGAAATGATTCAGAGGATGGGAACCTGTGATTGAGGATGAATAAATGAAGGAGTGATGGAAGCATCTCCTAATGTAAAGTTGTTAGGTCTCAGTAAAGGCAAAACTCATTTAACATGTGTAAAGTGGTTAAATTTTCACACAGATATATTCTGGGATGTGAGCAAGATTGAAAGGGACATTCCAACTGGAGTGATGGAGGAAGATGGGCATTCCAGGGTGAGCACAGTAGAGTCTCTTTCAGTAGAAAGGAGAAGAGATAGAAAATGAGGTTATTGTCATTGGAGACTCACTTTAAAATAGGTCACATTTATGATCCTAGGGTTTCAATCACAGACAATGGAGCTATAAAAACTTGAAGGGATCATTTAGGTCATTTCCCAGTCTTTCATCTCTGAAACATTTCATAGGTATATAGTGTTCACAAGTATAAATTTCAAAGACAGATATGCTGCATCCTCTCTTAGTAACGATAGGTGTATCCAACCCTCTTTTTCATTCTCTAGTTCCAGAGAACTGAACTTTTAAAAAATGTCTTTTGAATTCTCAATCTCCTTACCCTTCCATTGCCATCACCCTTGTCATCTTTCACAGAAATTCTTCAGGTAGCTTCCTAAATGGTATCTCTGTATCCAGGTCTTCCTCTTTTCGATATATCCTCCATCCCACTGCTACTTACATTTCTAGGTAAATGGCTTATTCATATAGTTCCTTTACTCACAAACTTTTGATGCCATACCATTGCTTATATTTTAAAATACAAATGCTTAAATGCTTGACATAGCATTCTAAGATATCCATTCTTGCAGTTTCTGTGAATAACCAACTTCCACTCATGACCACAATAAAGCAGGCAATACTCCTTTTTTTGTTTTTTAAATTTTTGAGGCAGGACCTACCTAATATGCAGTTCAGGCAGGGCTTGAACTCATTATGTAGCACAGGCTAGCCTCAAACTCACAGTGATTCTCCTGCCTCAGCCTCCCAAGTACTGGGATTATTCTTTAAACATAAGATATTTCCTGTTTTCAAGGCATTACAGCTCCTTCCACCAAAAACACTCTCTCTCTCAACTCTTTCTTTGTTCTTTTCCTTTTAGAAATTTTGCTACTCTTATCACAGCACCTTACATGACATCACCTATGTGAAGCTTTATCAAATCCCTATCCTTAAAAGGAACTATTAGCCCTATATAAATTTAAATGAGGCAAAAACTCTCAAACTCTTGGTTTGAATAAGGAGTGCAACAGAATCATGCCTTTATTACTCTTTTACACATGAAGGGAAAGGGGGAATATTTAATGAATAGATCTTGCAAGCATTTACACCTTTCAGAGAATAGAGGTCAATATAAATGTTACTACTTGAGCAAGAAATTATTGTGTAAGTCTACCCATAATAATTACAGATATTTAGCAATTATAATGTTCTTTTTATAGGATACAGCAAAACAAAGAAATCTAGTTGTCTTACAAGATTTTTCTCAAAAACAGAAAACAGAAGATTAGAATAGGATTATGTATTTTTACCTAAATTGCTGCATTGGATAAAAGAATAAGAACACTAATTTTTTTAATGTCTTTAATTTTCTACTTAATTAGAACAAGATTTATGATATGAGATAATGCCTGCTCTTCTGCAGTTCTAATCTAATCTCTTTCTGAGATTTCATGAGCTGCATTCCCAAAGCAGTGTGATTATAGAGAGTAATGCAGGTTTGAGAATGTTAAAATTTATACTTATGCAAAAAAAAGTTTAAGGTAGGATAAATTTTAAGCATATTTTTTTCTTTCATACCAGAGTCTATTTCCCCATTGAGTAACAGCTCAGTATTGGTCTTCAGTATAGTTTAATCTTGAAACTTCCTCTCTAGCACAGAGATTGTTTAAACATTTGAATGTCCTGAGTGGTGAACCCAAATCTCGAAGAGAAAAGAAAGTATAATCATCTTTCTATCCTTTAGCCAAGTCCTCAGTGCAGTATATGATTCATAAAAAAAATTCAAAGACTGATCCAAAGTGAGTAGCCAACACATTTGCTGGAATAAGTTCAGATTTAGTATGAACCTCTGGGGCAGAACTCCAAACGACTTCAATTGTGTCAATGTTTTTCACCACAATCAAGCAGAGTCTAGATTAAAGAGTATTAAAGCAACCAACCTATGTATTTAGAATTTTTTATTTTTGTTTTTTGTTTGTTTTTGAGTGAGACACAGTGGTCTAGGACTCAATATATATTCTGGGCTGGCCTAGTGTGGAATCCCAAACTGAAGATATTTGTTTTCACGCATTAGAACTTAATGATGTTTCCAGTTCTCCCCAAGTTCTGCTAACTGATTAATGTGCTAAATTGAGCTAAAGCTGGTATTCATCAAGGTAGCATTTACACTTGGACTGAAATCCATTAAGTGATTACTATGGGACATATTAGGACAAATAGAGATATTTTCTGTTGGAAGAAAACAAAAAGCTTTCCAGAGGTCTTTAAAACTCTCAGCCTTATAATCTCTTTTTTTATTTGATTTTTACTTTTTTAATTGCCATAGTTATTATCCTTACTTTTGGAGTTCAGTACATAGCGATACTTTTTTACTCTTTATACAGGCCTTTCCTGCAACTCAGTGTGCAAAGAAAACCTTGTTTTTCTTTCTTCAGAATTCATTTCTTGTGGTCACAAGTAGCAATGACAGAGTTCAGGTAGTCTTTTCTAATCAATAAAATGTAGGTAAGGCTATAGGTAAGCTTCACAATGTAAATATTCTAATGCAGTGATAGCAAACCTTTTAGAGCTTTCAATGATACAAACAGCCCACTGCGGCACACATGCCATAACTTTGTCACCACTTTGCTAGGGTAAATCTGACAGTCCTGGTTACCACAAACACTTAGAGACTAAAACCTAGTCAGTCTACAGAAGGCCGCTCAAACAGGAAAAATTTACAAGTGATAGTGCTCATTGGATGACAGAGAAAGTGAATCCATTTCTGAACTTTCCTATTCCCATGTTAAAAGCAATCCTGGAAAACAATGTAACCTTAGTACATTGCACTTAAAAATGAAAGAGACCAGTGGCTTGGGCACACAAGCCACAGACAAAGGCCTGCCTGGAAAAGACCTGGGCAGGAACAAAAGCCCTAGCCAGAGGCCTACCCAGAAATCATCGGTAAGGGCCTGAGGCCCCAGCCAGAAGCTTGCTCAGACACCAACAACTTGGGTGCACAGCCCCCAGCCAAAGGCTCTCCCAGACAACAGCTACACAGGCAGTCAGGCCCCAGCCACAGGCCTGCCAAGACACCATCCTAAGTCTGCCAAAGCCCCAGTCAGAACCCCACCCAGACAACAGTGGAGCCTGGGGATCCAGAAGGCCACCATTATGAACCTAGGAATTGGCACAGTGCCAAGCAGCAGAGAGAAGGCCTCTCTGAGGCTTGCTGAGAATTGAAGCACACTGAGCAAGCAGAGTCACCTCAACAAAGGCACAGCAGACTGCATCTGTTGAAATGAGAAAACACATAAACAAGTCTCAAAACCAGACTACCAGATCACCTAAGGCAACCCCAAGGGGCAACCAGATGGAACAATCTGATACTCAACCACCTGGACACTCTGAACTGGCAAACAAAGTAGATATGGAAAAAATGAAATGAGAAATAATTTCTCAGATAACAACAGAGAATGTGTCCATAGTGAAAGACATGATTAATAACTCTAGAGCAGACACAGATTTAAGAAAATAGAGGAGCTGAGGAACATGATGGAATCCCAGCATAGGAAACAAATAGAATCCAAAAAACAGTTGCAAACAGATTTCCAGGAGATTAAAAACTCCATTGAAACTTTAAGTAGCAGAATGAGCCTATGTGAGGCAAGGATATCAGATATAGAAGGTAAGACTGCAATTAGTAATGAGGAAAAGAAATATTTCTTAAAAATAGTAAGGGACAATGAGAAATCACTCCAGCAGCTACTAGACCACGCAAAGAAAAATAGCATATGACTGATCAGAGTCAATGCAAAAACAGGCAATACTGCAAATGATATAAAAAAAAACTTCATAGAACCAAGGGCAGGAAATTACCCAAGCAGGGGAAAAGAATTTGACATACAGATTAGTGAGGGATATAGGACTCCAACTAGCCATGATTAAAAAAAACTACACCTAGGTATATAATAGTCAAGATTGCAGAAACCCAGAAGAAGAACAAAATCTTACAAGCAGTTAGGGAAAAGAAACAAATGACATACAAATGAAAGCCCATCAGAATCACAGCAAACTTCTTAATACAAACACTCAAGTCAAGAAGAGCCTGGAGTGATGTATTTCAAGCCCTGAAAGAAAACAACCTCCAACCCAGATTGATGTACTCTACAAAACTATCTTTCAAAATTGATGGAGAAATAAGATATTTTAATGACAACACCTGAGGAACTTCATGAATACCAAACCAGCACTCCAAAATATTTTAAACAATATCCTAGGAAAAAACAATGAGGATCACAAATCCAGGAAGCCCAGCAGAATGAATCCATCAGGCAAGACGAGAAATTAAATGCAAAGAGGAAGAATCCAACAACAGGAAAAGGTTATAACAAGGATAAGTCAATACATATTGGTTATAACCTTCAATGTAAATGATATCAATTCACCAATCAAAAGAAATAGACTGGTAGAAGGGGTCAAAAAGGAAGATCCAACAATATGCTAGATACAAGAAACATACAATTCAAAAAGAAACTCATAGACTGAAAGTTAAAGGCTAGAAAACAATACTCCTTTTGACAAGAACCCAAGAAAAAGCAGGAGTAGCTCTCTTATTTGCATATCAAATGGATTTTTTAAAAAAAAAATTTAAAAAACAGTTTTACTGAGGTATAGTTCTTATACAATTTATCCAATTGAAGTGTACAATTAATGGCTTTTAGTATCTTCACAGATACTTCACAGAATTATGCAGTTGTCACCTCAGCCAGATATTTTTTAAATTTTTTATTGGTAGATTTTAGGTATACAACACAATTACATTTCTCATTAGGAACTTGTACCTTTATATGATGCATCTTAGTTCTTATTTTTTCCCCATTCCTAGCCCTCCCTTCACACCCTCCACCCTTCCCTATTTACAAAGACTTTATTTCCATTTTTTCCATTTCTCATCATTTTTTCCTTTCCCTTCTTTCCTTTCCCCTGCCCCTCCCACTACCCCTACCCCTTTGGACCTTTTCTTCCTATTTTGCATTATCGATTATTCATTCTAATCATTGGTACATTTTAGATATACAATATAATGACATTCATCATTGGAAATTTGCACCTTTACATAGTCTCTCTCGGTTCCCATCTTTCACCCTTGACGAGTCCCCCCTTCAACCCCACCGTTCCTCCCTATTTACAAAGATTTTTGTTCCTATTTTTCCATTTTCTCATATTAATTCCATTCCCTTCTTTCCTTTCCCCTACTCCTCCCACCTCCTTCCCTTTTTGCCCCTTTAAATCCTATTTCACATTAACTATCATACATTTTAGTCCCCATTTACACTTTCAGTTTCACACCAGAGAAACTATTCGGTATTTATACATGTGTGTCCTATTTATTTCACTTAATAGTACCACCTCAATGTGCATCCATTTAGCTATAAATGTCTCCAATTTCTCATTTTTTATGGCTGAGTAGTACTCCATTTTATTAAAAAACCACATTTTCTTTATCCAGTCTCCAGTTGATGGGCACTGGGGCTGTTTCCAAGTTTTAGCTGTTACAAACTGTGCTGCTATGAACATGGGTGCACATCTATCACTGTGGTATGATTCTTTTAATTCTTTGGGGAAGATCCCCAGCAGTGGAATAGCAGGATCAAATGGGACTTCCAGTCCTAGTTCTTTGAGGTATCTCCATACTGATTTCCACAGTGCTTGCACCAGTTTACACTCCCACCAGCAGTGGAGCAGGGTTCCTCTTTCCCCACAGCCCTGCCAGCATTTGTTATTGGTTGATTTCATGATAGCAGCCATTCTTTCTGGAGTGAGGTGGAATCTCAGTGTTGTTTTCATTTGCATCTCTCGAATGACCAGTGATGTGGAACATTTTTTCATGTATTTATTTGCTATTTCTACTTCTTTGTCTGAGAAATGTCTGTTCATTTCAGATGCCCATTTTTCGATTGGGTCTTTAAATTTGGGAGGTCTGATCTTTTTAAGTTCTTCATAGATTCGAGATAGTAGACTTTTGTCTGAGGAAAAGCAGGTAAAGATTTTTTCCCACATTGCGGGTTGTCTCTTCACACTGCTGGTGGTTTCTCTTGCTGTGAAGAAGCTTTTTAATAGGAAGAGATCTCACTTGTTGATTGTGCTAGTTCATGGGCAACTGAGGTTTTGTTCATAAAATCTTTTCCTACACCGATGTCTTCAAGAGTTCTACCTAACCTCTGTTCCAACTGGTTCAGAGTTTCTATTTTACTATTTAGATCTTTAATCCATTTTGATTTTAGTTTACTGCATGGCGAGAGATATAGGTCTAGTTTTAATCTTTGAAGAGTCGAACCCCAATTTTTCCAGCACCATTTATTAAAGAGGCTATCTTTCCTCCAGTGAGGGTGTTTCGCTCCTTTATCAAAGATGAGATGGCTGAGTGTGTCTGGTGTTGTTTCTGCATCTTCTAATCTGTTCCACTGGTCCTCAGGTATGTTTCTTTGCCAGTACCATGCTGTTTTTATCACAGTAGCTTTGTAGTATAGTGGCGGGATGGGGATTGTGATACCCCCTGCCATGTCTCTGTTGCCTAGAATTGCTTTTGCTATTCTGGGTCTCTTCTTATTCCAAATGAATTTTTGGATTGTTTTCTCAAGGTCCATGAAGTATGCTGCTGGGATCTCAATTGGAATTGCATTAAATATATATAGCAGTTTTGGAAGTATGGCCATTTTCACTATATTAATCCTTCCTACCCAGGAGCAGGGGATCTCTGTCCATTTTCTGATATCATCTTCAATCTCTCTTTTCAGAGTGCCATAGTTTTCAGAGAAGAGGTCTTTGATTTCTTTCGTTAGGTTGATTCCTAGGTATTTCAGTTTTTTGGATGCTATTGTGAAAGGAATTGTTTGCCCTATTTCTCTCGCAGTGAGTCTGTCATTCGTGTAGAGAAAAGCTATTGATTTTTGTGTGTTGACCTTGTAACCAGTTACTTGACTGAATTTGGTTATTAAGTCTAGAAGACTTTTGGTGGAGTTCTTGGGGTCTTCTATATACAGTATCATGTCATCTGCAAATAATGACAATTTGATTTCTTCATTTCCTATCTTTATTCCTTTTATTTCTTTCTCTTGTCTAATTGCTATGGCTAATCTTTCCAGAACTTTATTGAACAAGAGTGGTGATAGTGGACATCCTTGTCTTGGTCCTGATTTTAGTGTGAAGGATTTCAGTTTTTGACCATTTAGTATGATATTGGCTGTTGGTTTTTCATAGATGGCTTCTATCAGTTTGAGGTAGCGACCATCTATTCCAATTTTTTGTAGGGTTTTTATCATAAATGCATGTTGGATTTTGTCAAATGCTTTTTTTGCATCTATGGAGATAATCATATAGTTTTTGTCCTTGGCTCTATTGATATAGTGTATTACATTGATTGATTTTCGTATATTGAACCATCCCTGCATCCCTGGGATGAATCCCACTTGATCAGGGTGTATGATCTTCTTGATGATCTTCTGCATTCTGTTTGCCAGTATCTGATGAAGGATTTTTGCATCTATGTTCATTAGTGAGCTTGTCCTATAGTTCTCCTTTTCGGTTGGGTCTTTCTCTGCTTTGGGGATCAAGGTGATGCTTGCTTCCAGGAATGAATTTGGGAGTATTTCTTCCCTTTCAATTTCATTGAAGAGTTTAAACAGTAGTGGCAGCGGTTCCTTTCTAAATACCTTGTAGAATTCAGCAGTGAAGCCATCAGGGCCCAGGCTTTTCTTAGTTAATCAGTTTTTAATTACGTTTTCAATTTCATTGGTTGATATTGGGTTGTTTAGAATTTTTAGGCCTTCTTCATTCAAATTTGGTAATTTATATGTCTCTAGGAATCTGTCCATTTCTTCTGTGTTGTCCATCCTATTGGCGTATAGGTTCTGGAAGTAGGTATTGATGATCCTCTGGATTTCTGCTGGGTCTTTTGTAATTTCACCCTTTTCATTCCTAATTGCATGGATTTGGCCTTTTCTTTCCTTTTTCTGACAAGGTTGGCTAAGGGTTTGTCAATTTTGTTGATTCTTTCGAAGAACCAACTCTTGGCTTCATTGATTTTTTGTATCATTCTCTTAGTCTCCATTGCATTGATTTCTCCTCTGATCTTTATAATTTCCTCCCTTGTATGAGCTTTGGGGTTGTCCTGCTCTTCTTTTTGTAGAAGCTTGAGGATCAGCATCAGGTTGTTTAATAGGGCTCGTTCTGTTTTCCTAATATGTGTATTCACTGCTATGAATTTCCCTCATAAGACTGCTTTCATTGTGTCCCATAGATTCCAATATGTTGTATTGTCATTGTCATTTAATTGAAGGAACTGTCTGATTTCTTCTTTAATTTCCTCTGTGACCCATTGGTTATTCAGAAGTGTGTTGTTCAATTTCCACGTGTTTATGAAATTTTTTGAGTTTCTTTTGCTATGGATCTCCAATTTCATCGCACTATGGTCTGATAATATACAGGGGATAACTTCAATTCCTTTGCACTTACTTAAACATGTTCTGTGTGTGAGTATGTAGTCTGTTTTGGAGAATGACCCATGTGCAGCTGAGAAGAATGTGTATTCTGAATTTGTGGGGTGGAAGACTCTGTAAATATCTGTTAAGTTCATTTGTTCAGGAGTTCAATTGAGTTCTAGTATTTCATTACTTATTTTTAGTCTAGTTGATCTATCTATTTGTGACAGTGGGGTGTTGCGGTCCCCCACTACAATTGTATTAGTGCATATATGACTTTTCATGTCCATTAGTGTTTGTTTTATATAGTTGGGCGCACTAGTGTTTGATGCATAGATATTTATGATTGTCATCTCTTCCTCTTGGATTGTTCCATTTACAAGGATGTAGTGTCCTTCTTCGTCTCTTAATCAGTGTTGGTTTGAAATCTACTTGATCTGCAAAGACGATACTACTCCTGCTTTTTTTCAGGTTCCTGTTGCATGGAGTATTGTTTTCCACCCTGTAACTTTCAGTCTGTGAGTTTCCTTTTGAATTAAGTGTGTTTTTTGTATGCAGCATATTGTTGGATTTTGCTTCTTGACCCATTCTGCCAGTCTGTTTCTTTTGGTTGGTGAATTGAGACCATTGACATTGGTGGTTATAACTGAAACATACTGACTTGTCATTGCCATGACTTTTTCTTTTTGTTGGGTTCTCCCCCTTTACATTTAATTTCTTGTCGTACCAGATGGGTTCATTCTGCTTTGCTTCCTGGGGTTGCGATCCTCGATGCCTGTTCCTAGGATATTGTGTAAAATTGTTTGGAGTGCTGGTTTGGTATTCATGAAGTTCCTAAGGTGCTCTTTCTCATGAAAGTATCTTATTTCTCCATCAATTTTGAAAGATAGTTTTGCAGGGTACATCAATCTGGGTTGGAGGCTGTTTTCTTTTAGGGCTTGGACTATGTCACTCCAAGGTCTTCTTGCCTTGATGGTTTGTGTTGAGAAGTCTTCTGTGATTCTGATGGGCTTTCCTTTGTATGTGATTTGTTTCTTTTCTCTGACTGCTTGGAGAACTTTGTTCTTCTGTTGGATTTCTGGAATCTTTAACAATTATATGCCTATGTGTAGATTATTTTTGATCAAGGCTATTTGGAGTCCTATATGCCTCACTTATCTGTATGTCAAGTTCTTTTCCCCTGCTTGGAAAGTTTTCTGCCATTACTTCTGTGAAGATTTTTTTTATGTCATCTGAACTCTCTCCTGTTTCTTCATTGACTCCGATCAGTCTTATGTTATTCTTCTTTGCATCATCTAGCAGCTGCTGAATTGATTTCTCATGTTCCCTTATAATTTTGAAGCAATTTTTCTTTTCCTGGTCATTAATTGTAATATTATCTTCTATATCTGAAATTCTGTCCTCACATTGGCTCATTCTGCTGTGTAGACCTTCAATGGAGTTTTTCTTCTCCTGGAAATCTATTTGCATCTGTTTTATGAATTACATTTGTTTCCTATGTTAGGATTCCATCATGTTCCTGAGCTCCTCTCTAGATTTATTAATCACATCTTGCACTAGGAGCACAATTTCTCCTGTTATCTGAGAAATTATTTCTGATTTCATTTTTTCCCGATCCCCTTTTGTTGCCAGTTCAGTAGGTCCAGTTGGTTTAGTATCAGAGTGTTCCATCTCATTTCCCTTTAGGGTTGCTGTAGGTGATCTGGAAGTCTGGTTTTGAGACTTATTTACATGTTTTCTCATTTTGACTGGGGGTGCAGGGGGGTGCTGTTGGCACCCTTGTGGCTCACCTCCTCTGAGCTGGGAGAGGTGGACCAGGGGCTGAGTGTGGCAGTAGGAATGGTGGCCCGAAAGCCCCTTCCTCTGGGCCGGGAGTGGCGGGATGGTGGCTCAGAAGCCCCTACCTCTGGGCACGAATTCTTTAAATGCTGAGAACTTGATTAGCTCCAGTACAGTGGTCTGGTGGTCCCATATCCTCTGCGTCTTTGTAGTGTGGAACCAGGTGGCTGTACAGAGAAGAGGCCAAAGGAGCTGGGGGGGGGGGGGTCCAGTGGATTGCTGCCAGGACGCAGGCTGATTCGGTGTTTTCAGCGCCACTGGTGACCTCAGGACCGGGTCCGCAGACCTGCCTGTTTGCACCAGGCTGATTCGGTGTTTTCAGTGTGACTCCAAATGGATTTTAAACTAACACTAAGAGAGACAAAGAAGGACACTACATCCTTGTAAAGGGAACAATCCAAGAGGAAGAGATGACAATCATATATATATATATATATATATATATATATATATATATATGAACCAAATACTAGTGTACTCAACTATATAAAACGAATATTAACAGATATGAAAAATCAAATAAGCACTAATACTATAGTAGTGGGGGACCTCAATACCCCACTGTCACAAATAGATCAACTAGACAAAAAAATAAACAATGAAATACTAGAACTCAACCAAACTCTTGAACAAATGGACTTCACAGATGTTTAGAGAGTGTGCTGCCCCACAAAATAAGAATACACATTCTTTTTGGCTGCACATGGGTTGTTCTCAAAAATAGACCACATACTAGCTCATAGAACATATTTAAGTAAGTGCAAAGGAATTGAAGTTATCCCCTATATATTGTCAGACCATAGTGTGATGAAATTGAAGATTAATGCCAAAAGAAGCCACAAGAATTTCATAAGCACATGGAAATTGAACAACACACTTCTGAATAACCAATGGGTCACAGAGGAAATTAAAGAAGAAATCAGACACTTTCTACAATTAAATGACAATGCCAGTACAACTTATCTGACTGTATAGGACACAATGAAAGCAGCCTTATGAGGGAATACTCATATTAGGAAAACAGAGTAAGCCCAATTAAAGAACTCAAAGTTCAACCTCAAACTTCTAGAAAAAGAAGATCAGGACAAACTCACAGCTCATACAGGGAGGAAATTATAAAGATTAGAGCAGAAATCAATGTAATGGAGACTAAGAAAATGATACAAAAATTGAATGAAGCAAAGAGTTGGTTCTTCGAAAGAATAAACAATGTTGACAAACCCTTAGCCTACCTTATTTTAAAAAGGAAAGAAAAGACCCAAATCCATGCAATTAGGAATGAAAAGGGTGAAATTACAATGTACCTAGCATAAATCCAGAGGATCATCAATACATACTCTGAGAATATATATAACAATAAGATTGAAAACACAGAAGAAATGGACAGATTTCCAGATACATATGAATTACCAAAGTTGAACAAAGAAGACCTAAAAATTTTAAACAACCCAATATCAAACAACAAAATTACAGATGTAATTAAAAACTTACCAATTAAGAAAAGCCCGGGTCCTGATGGCTTCACTGCTGAATGCTGCAAGACATTTAACGAACTACTGCCACTACTTTGAAACTCTTCAAAGAAATTGAAAGAAAAGCAATACTGCCAAATTCATCCTGGAAGCAAGCATCACCTTGATCCCAAAATCAGAGAAAAACCCAACCAAAAGAGAGAACTATAGCCCAATTTCACTAATGAACATAGATGCAAAAATCCTTCATCAGATATTGGCAAACAGAATGCAGAAGATCATCAAGAAGATCATACACCCTGATCAAGTGGGATTCATCCCAGGGATGCAGGGATGGTTCAATATACGAAAATCAATCAATGTAATACACTATATCAATAGAGCCAAGGACAAAAACTATATGATTATCTCCATAGATGCAGAAAAAGCATTTGACAAAATCCAACATGCATTTATGATAAAAACCCTACAAAAAATTGGAATAGATGGTCGCTACCTCAAACTGATAGAAGCCATCTATGAAAAACCAACAGCCAATATCATACTAAATGGTCAAAAACTGAAATCCTTCACACTAAAATCAGGAACAAGACAAGGATGTCCACTATCACCACTCTTGTTCAATAAAGTTCTGGAAAGATTAGCCATAGCAATTACACAAGACAAAGAAATAAAAGGAATAAAGATAGGAAATGAAGACGTCAAATTGTCATCATTTGCAGATGACATGATCCTCTATATAGAGGATCCGAAGAACTCCACCAAAAGTCTCCTAGACTTAACCAAATTCAGTAGAGTAGTTGGATGCAAGGGTAACTGGTGAAGCCCAACCGACCTCCAAGGCTGCTTGACAAAGTTCCAGCTTGGGGAAAAGAAGGGTGGAACACATCGTACCCTCATGTTTTATTTTTTTCATGCCATAATGTTTAAAATTGTTACTCTGGTCACAGGAGTCATTGTGTTTGTGACTAACAACAAACTCTCCATAAGGCAAATTGGCAATGATGTATTGAAATCTGATCTGGCTCAAAAGTCCCAAATTCCAGTTTCTCTTAGTTCTATTGCCACATCCACTTCTAAAGAAACCTCTCCTGAAACTCCCTCTGTTTCCCCACTACTATAACTCCCTCCTCATATTGCTGACCTTCTTATTACTAAAGGGGTCTTATGAAGAGGTTGAAAGGATGGACTTTAGACATAAGAAATAGTGGGAAATAAGAAATAGAGAGAAAGTTAGGACAGGTAAATGCATTAAGGAGGCAAGTTATTCAATATTTCTCACAGTGCTGAAAATATCTCCTGCTCATGAACTATGAACCCAAATGACAGTTAGTTAAGATAAATAGAGGTATAGAGAGGTAGAGAGCTAATGGCAAACTATATTAACTGTTGTGCAGTTTCTCAAGGGTGAGCTGGTGACCACAAGTTTGACATTTAATTAATTAAATCTTGCTTGTACCCCCGCTGCTATAGAGATTTTAATTAAGTTACCCTCTGGAGATTTTGATTAAGTTGCATTCTGTTCTACTTAGGTATGGGAAAATAAGGGGACAATTGTGATTTTTAAGAAATGTATTCATGATGTTCAATGAAATGAATCAGCTTAGAGAAACATACTGTTTAGTAAAAATAACCTTTACCTCACTAGATATTGCTAAGGCAACCTAAAATGTAAACATATTCCGCCCAATGCCTCTTAGCTGTCGCGTTCGCCTTTGACCAGCAATGACGACGCAACACCAACGCTCTTCTTCTAGCAGTTTATTCAGGAAAACTTAACATTCTTTTTCTTCTACCCCTGGGGAGCACCCGTCCCTAGAATAAGTACCCCTGAACCAACCAATCACGGATAGTCATGTGGCGAATGCGGATAGGTACACGTAAGAGGGGGCAGAGCATCAGACACATCACAGCCAAATAAGGAGTTGTTTATCATAAAGAGCTCTCGCCGTCGGGATGGCGGAAGGCGGAAACCAGCGCCATCTTTAAGGCGCGGCACACGCAGCTCTCCACAGTTCCCCCTTATTGTTTAGAAGCGAAACAGGCTGAGAGTAGAGGTCTGATCTCTGGCAACCATAAAGGACATTGTATAGACTCTACATCAGGTTTCTCAACCCGACTTGAGTCCAACCCGTCCAGTACCCTTTTTCCAGAGGCGGGAGTTGTTAAAGGATTTATTGGGAGAGGACGGTACTAACCCGCATGCAATCAGACATGCTCCCCATGAGACCACTAACAGCAGACAGCGATTCTCATGTGCAGTGCTGTGCCGTGCAGCCTGAACGCGATGCCTCATAATTTTATGGCTGCAAGCCATGTTTGGGGGGACTGCCCAGCCTCAATGGCTGTGAGCGCTTGAATAATCATAGCCCTGTCTCGGTTTTGTGTAATCCTCATCCGGCACAAGCACCACAGGCCCACCAGAGAGGTCAATATCAGAAGGCAAACTACCGCCCCAATACCCGCCCATTCCTTAAGATGATTCAGGGCGGAAGAAATCCAAGATGTCCATCCTGTAGCCAGGAAGAGATCAATTCTGGTTGAATTTACGTGGACGATGGCCACTCTTAGCCGTTCCATCATGGTGTCAAACTCTCCGGTCCAGTTCCCTAAAAGATGCTCAGACAAAAAGAATTCCCCATCGTTGGACTGTCTTGACTTGCTTGATTTGGTTCCACACTAGGGTCAGGAGCAGCAACCGCGCTGGAGCCTTCATGACGAATCTTTCTTGTCAGCCTCTCGGGCACCCACACGGGATCCTGACGATTCTGTGGAAACACACAAACAGACCCCCTCATCCATGCTAAGACCGGGTCAGGTCCTTGCCATTCTCCCGTAATAATATCTTTCCACTTTACAAAACCTCTATTAGCGGGAGAATGTTGTATATGGCGGTCAGCTGCGGATGTTCCTTCCACATCCAAATTTAAAAAATTTAAAGTAAATAAGGCAAGGGATATTCTTTCTCTAGGGGTGCGGCCTTGGCCTATTCCCCCTTTTTGTTTTAACAGACATTCCTTGAGGGTGCAATGAGCACGTTCAACTACACCCTGCCCTTGTGGATTATATGGCAAGCCATGATTAATTGTTACTTCCATTTGTTTGCAGAAGCTTACAAAATTTTGAGCCGTGTAGGCCGGCCCATTGTCTGTTTTCAACTGTTGAGGGCGACCCCAGGCAGCCCATGCTTCCAAGCAATGAGTGATAACATTTCGTGCCTTTTCTCCACTTAAAGGTGTTGCATGAATAACACCAGAACAGGTATCCACTGAGACATGGACATATTTTAAATTCCCAAATTTAGAAAAATGAGTAACATCCATTTGCCATAACTTTAAGGGTAATAATCCACGAGGATTAACTCCTAAGCTAGGAGGATGATGATGGACCACACAATATGGACAGTCGAGTACAATTTGCCTAGCATCATTTCTAGACAATTTAAACTTTTGTTGTAAGGTTTTAGCATTAACATGAAAGGTTTTATGAAAGCGAGCAGCTAACTCAGTAGCAGTTCCAAGAAAAATATAATCAGCTCTAGTCCAGGAGTCCACAATACTGTTGCCTGTAGCCAGAGGTCCAGACAATCCCGTATGTGCTCTAATACGTTGAATATAAAAGCATTGACTCCTGGTAAGGATCAGCTTTTGTAATTCCTTTAACAATGAACATACAGAACTAGCCAGTCTGATCGGACCCGCCACCTCTAGAATTTTCACAGCATTGACTACATAAAATGAATCTGACAATAAATTTAATGGAAAAGGACATTGATTAAATACTTCAATGACAATTTTAAGTTCAATTATTTGTGGAGATCCAGGAGCGAATTGTATGGAAACAGGATCTTTACCTTCAATCAGATACACCCCACAGCCCGTCTTTGAGCCATCAGTAAAAATATTTGGGGCTCCAAATACAGGCTGAGTGGAGGTCACCTTTGGGAATATAATAGGGTGCTCTTTGAGAAATGTTAACAATGGATGCTTAGGATAATGGTTATCTATCAAACCTGGAAAGGAGCACCTCAAAATGGCCCAATCATCAATGGTACTATACAAGGTAGCCAGTTGAGAACTAGTATAAGGGACCACTATAGTGGTTGGAACTGATCCAAAGAATTGCAGGCATTGAGCTATCCCTAAAAGAGCCAAAGCAGCTACCGCGCAAGGGTAGTGTTCGATGGACTTTGCAGGGGAAATTTTTGGATGGATCCATAATAATGGTCCCTCCTGCCATAATACTCCTGATGGTTGACAAAAGGTGGGGAGAATACATAAAATAATTGGTAAACTTTCTCTCCACCTCTGCAAGAAGGCCTTCTGCAAACTATTTTCAACCTTTTGCAGGGCCTCCCTGGCTTCTTTAGTAAGAAGCCTGGGAGAATCTAAAGCAGAGTCCCCTATCAGAATATTATATAAGGGCTTTAACTCATAATTTGGCAATCCAATATATCCCCTAATCCAATTGATATCTCCTAACAATTTTTGAAAATCATTCAATGTCTTTAAGTTATCTTTTCTTAACTCTAATTTTTGTGGCAGAATTTGTTTGGACTCAATCCTTGCACCTAAATAGTTAATAACCGTACCCTTCTGAACCTTTTCAGGGGCTACAAACAGTCTCCTTTCTTTTAGCAATTGTATAAGTCTAGTATATGTCTTGTCTAATAATCTCTCGTCTTTAGCTGCAATAAGGATGTCATCCATGTAATGGACACAGCGAACACCAGGGAATTCCTGGCGCAAAGGTTTTAATGTTGCTCCCACAAACAACTGACACATGGTTGGACTATTGGCCATACCTTGAGGCAAAACGACCCATTCAAATCTTTGGTCTGGTTCCTCATGATTACATGAGGGAACGGTAAAAGCAAATCTTTTACTGTCCTTTCTACTTAATGGAATAGAGAAAAAACAATCTTTAATATCAATAACTATAATGGGCCAAGAGGATGGCAAAGCAGACAGTAGAGGCAAACCTCTTTGCACTGGACCCATAATTTGCATTTGTTGATTAATAGCCCTGAGGTCATGCAATAATCTCCATTTTCCTGATTTTTTTTAATAACAAAGATGGGCGTATTCCAGGGAGAGACAGAGGGTTGGATGTGATTTAGATGTAGTTGTTTTGTAACTAACTCTTTTGCCGCTTGTAATTTTTCAGAGGAGAGTGGCCACTGAGGAACCCATACTGGCTCCTCTGTTTTCCAGGTAATGGGTATTTTTTTTCTCAGCGGCCCCTAGGAAAAACCCAATCCCTGTCTAAATTTCCTCGGTTGAACCGGTATAGGGCTCTTACGCCCTTGTAAATGCTTCCCGATTCCAAAGCCGGGAACATAGCCCATCTCTCTCATCATGTGTTGAGACGAATCTGAATATTCATTACTCAATTTGAAACCCATCCCTTGTAGTAAATCCCTTCCCCACAAGGATATGGGCAAGTCCAAAACATAGGGTTGGATAGTCCCTGAATGGCCTTTCTGATCTTTCCATTCTAACTGCCTCGCACTTATTTCCGGTGATTTCGCATAACCAAGACCTTGTAGGGTCTGAGAGGCCATCTGAATAGGCCACCCAGAGGGCCAATCTTTCTTTGCAATTATGTTTTTGTCTGCACCAGTATCTAAAAGCCCTAAAATAGATTTACCATCCACAACTAATCCTAAGGTAGGCCTTTGTCCCATGTCTAGAGACAGGAATGTTAAATCGGTACCCGTGGACCCAAAACCCTTATTGCCTCTAGTGGTCTTTTGCGCTGGGAAACGGGCATGGAGACTAGGCAACAAAAGAAGCTGAGCTATCCTGTCTCCTGGAGAAATGGCAGTCACTCCACGAGGAGATGACACCATGATCTTTATATTTCCTGTATAATCAGGATCAATGACTCCCGGATGAACAATAAGTCCTCTCAAAATTGTTGACGATCTCCCTAGCAAGAGACCAACAGTGTTAGGCTCTAGAGGTCCTTTAAGATCTGAATCCATCAGTTGAACCCCCATCTGTGGAGTTAGTACGAGTCTGGTGGCGGAGCGGATGTCCAATCCTGCGGAGCCTGTAGTGGCTCTCCGCGCTCCCGTGGATGACGGAGGGAGGGCCAGTTCTCCTGTGCTTGTTCTTTCTGCGTCTGAGCACTCATGGCCCCATATATTTGGGGGCCCTGGGGTCGGGGGCCCCGCTGCCCATTTTTTGAATGGGCACCGCCAAAGCCCTGGGCCAGAGGTTGTCCATTTATGTCCTTAACTGATCGACACTCATTGGCCCAATGATTTCCTTTCTTACATCGAGGGCAGAGGCCAGGCTGACGTGAGCTCAGACCATTTCCTTCTTTTCCCTTCCCCTTTTCAGGACACGCCCTTTTTAGATGTCCTTTCTTCCCACAACTAAAGCATGTACCTTGAGTAGTTCCTCCTCTACCTCGTGATATTTGCATAACTGCCGCTGCAAGACCCGCATTAGTCAAAGGGCCTCCTAACTCTCGGCAGACTTTCATCCAAACTTCAAGGCCTTTGCCTTTATAAGGAGTTATGGCGGCTCTGCATTCTTTTGTACACTGTTCATATACCAACTGTTTTACCAGCGGTAAAGCTCTATCAGGATCCCCCCAAATCCTTCCTGCTGTTTCCACCATTCTCGCTACAAAGTCAGAAAATGGTTCTGTAGGTCCCTGAATAATCTTAGTAAGGTTCCCTGCTACTTCTCCTTTATTGGGAAGACATTTCCATGCTTTGACAGACATCTGATTTACTTGAGTATAAACTTCAGGAGGGTAGCCAGTTTGTTGATTGGCAAATCGACCCTGTCCTAGCAACAAATCTCTGTCCCAGGCTGGTTGACCAGCCGTTTGATTAGCTGCAGCTTGTTCCACCGCAAACTCAACCAAAAAGGCCCTCCAATCAAGGTACTGTCCTGGACTCAAACAGGCTCTAGCCAGACCAGCCCAATCACTAGGCGTCATGCAGTACCTTTCTAAAGCTTCCACTTGGGATACAGTGAAGGCCGCAGTAATTCCATAAGTCCGAACTGATTCAGCCAATGTTTTAATTATTTTAAAGTCTAAAGGCTCGTGCAACCTATTCCCAGCGTTATCTTGGAACACGGGACAGGCCAGAGTCAGCTCTGTGCGGACTTGATGCCATACATCCGGGCAAAGTGACCGGTTACGGCTCCCTTGGCCCATACCCATTTCCTCCTGATGATAGGGAGGAGGAGCAGATGGAACCAGGTCTTCCTTCTCCTTCTCCGGAGGCTTCCTCTTTTTCTTTTCCTTAATCGATGTCTTATCTAATTTCTCTAAAAGAGCGTGAATCTCCTTCTCCAAATTTTCCACCTCAGATTCACTATTAGAGCTAGAGCCTTCAGTCTCAGATGAATTGTCTGACTTTGCCGATCTCTCCTCTTTCAGTTGTTCTAACACTGCTTGCCCTTCCTCTACCGCATGAGAGCACCTATGATCCCCCAAGCAGCTCCTAACAAGTTTCCACACGGGTATAACTCCTGGTTTTAATGTTCCCCGTTCCTTTGCCATGTCTAGGTCTCGCCCTAGTTTGTCCCAGCAGGGGACTGTAAGATTACCCGATACTGCAAACCAAGGGGCGGCAGTATCACACTCATTTAGAAACCTCTGTAGAATGGATTTTTTCAATCTTAAATTCTTTGATAAGAGCAGCTCCTGTAGAGCCAAAAAAATTGGGTGCGAATGAGAAGCGCCCATGTCTTGTTTTCGGTTCGTTGTCCCACGAACTTTACTTTCGGTTCGCGAATCCGCGAACTTGTCTTCTCTCCCTTCTGCCTACAGACAAGAGCAACTAGCCGCAATGACCGCGGACCTTATTGTCCCAACTTACCTCGGGAACTTACCAGCGCGCTGCCCTGACTGCTAGAAGTTCTGAGCTGAGGGTTCCCCGTACGGGCCACCACTTGTCGCGTTCGCCTTTGACCAGCAATGACGACGCAACACCAACGCTCTTCTTCTAGCAGTTTATTCAGGAAAACTTAACATTCTTTTTCTTCTACCCCTGGGGAGCACCCGTCCCTAGAATAAGTACCCCTGAACCAACCAATCACGGATAGTCATGTGGCGAATGCGGATAGGTACACGTAAGAGGGGGCAGAGCATCAGACACATCACAGCCAAATAAGGAGTTGTTTATCATAAAGAGCTCTCGCCGTCGGGATGGCGGAAGGCGGAAACCAGCGCCATCTTTAAGGCGCGGCACACGCAGCTCTCCACACTTAGCTATTGCTTAAAGATATAAAAATAAATCAGACCCTGAGACTTCTCAGAGGGAGCCTGAACATTGCTTGTGAAGGTTCTTTTCTCACTCGCCGGCAGGGGACCTCTCCCCTTCCTACCCTGCATCGACTGCAGCTGGTCTGTGGCAGGTAACAAACAAAAAGTAACAACTTTCTTCTACATGAATAACAGACTCACTGAAAGAGTAACTGGAGAAACAACTCATTTTACAATAGCATCCAAAAAATGAAATACCTAGGAATCGACTTAACATAAGAAATCAAAGACCTCTACTCTGAAAACTATAGCACTCTGAAAAGAGAGATTGAGAGGATATCAGAAAATGGAAAGACATCCCTTGCTCCTGGGTAGGGAAAACCAATATAGTGAAAATGGTCATACTTCCAAAATTTCTACATAGATTCAATGCAATCCCAAGTGAAATTCCAATAGCATACTTCACAGACCTTGAGAAAACAATCCAAAAATTCATTTGGAACAAGGAGAGACCTAGAATAGCAAAAGCAATTCTGGGCAACCGAGACATGGCAGAGGGTATCATGATCCCCAACTTGAAACTATACTACAAAGCTACTGTGATGAAAACAGCATGGTACTGGCAAAGAAACAGACCTGAGGACCAGTGGAACTGATTAGAAGATGAAGAAACAACTCCAGACACACTCAGCCATCTCATCATTGACAAAGGAGACAAACACCCTCACTGAAGGAAAGGTAGTCTCTTTAATAAATGGTGCAGGAAAAATTGGGTTTCAACTTGCCAAAGATTAAAAGTAGACCTGTATCTCTCACCATGAACTAAACTAAAATCAAAATGCATTAAAGATCTAAATATTAAGACAGAAACACTAACCTGGCTGGAAGAGAGGTTAAGTAGAACTCTTGAAGGCATTGGTATAGGAAAAGTTTTCAGATCAAAACCTCAGTTGCATGTGAACTAGCACAAAGAATCAACAAGTGGGCTATCTTCTTATTAAAAAGCTTCTGCACAGCTAGAGAAACCATCAACAGCATGAAGAGACAACCCACAATGTGGGAAAAAAATTTTACCAGCCGTTTCTCAGACATAGTCTACTATCTAGAATATATAAAGAACAAAAAAATTAGACCTCCAAAATTTAAAGACCTAATCATAAAGTGGGCATCTGAAATGAACAGACATTTCTCAGACAAAGAAGTAGAAATAGCAAATAAACATAGGAGGAATCAGTCAACACTGGTTATTCTAGAGATGCAAATGAAAACAACACCGAGATTCCACCTCACCCCAGAAAGAATGACTGCTATCAAGAAATCAACCAATAACAAATGCTGGCAGGGCTTTGGGGAAAAAGGAACCTTTCTCCACTGTTGGTGGGAGTGTGGACTGGTGCAACCACTGTGGAAATCAGTATGGAAATACCTCAAAGAACTAGGATTAGAGGTCCCATTTGACCCAGCTATTCCCCTGCTGGTTATATTCCCAGAAGAATTAATCATACCACAGCAATATAGGCACACCCTTGTTTATAGTGTCACAGTTTGTAATAGCTAAAACTTGGAAGCAGCCCAATTGCTTATCAAATGTAGACTGGATAAAGAAAATGTGTTTTTAAAAAATAAAATGGTGTACTACTCAGCCATAAAGAAGGAGAAACTAGAAACATTTATAGCTAAATGGATGCACATTGAGGTGGTACTCTTAAGTGAAAGGAATAGGACACAATTGAAATGCCAAATTTTTTTCTGATGTGAGAAACTGAAAGTGTAAATAAGGACTAAAAGGTATAATAGATAACGTGAAATAGGAAGAAAAGGTGCAAAAGAGAAAGGGAAGTGGGAGATTAGGGAAAAGCAAAGAAGGAAAAGGAATAAATATGAGAAAAGGAAAAAGTGGAAACAAAGTCTTTGTAAATAGGGAGAGGTGGAGGGGTTGAAGGGAGAGCAGGGGAATGGGCAAAAACATAAGAACCAAGATAAAAAAAAAAACCAAGATATATTATGTAAAGATACAAAGTCCCAATGGTGAATGTCAGCATATTGTATACCTAAAATGTACCAATAAAATTAATGAACAAATTATAAAAAAAGAATTTGAAGACATCAGGGATAAAAATAATTGGCTGCAGAGGACAACTCCAGAACAAGGAGTTCAATAAATGAAAAAGAATATGAATTTTTTAGATACCATGACTTGAAGGTGTTAGAAGCATGTCCAACTGAAGATGATGATAGACATGAATGAAGTATCTTTTCAAATGACAAATGTAAAACAGAAAATGCCTTCCAAGACAGGTAAACCACTTGCATTTTCCCATTACCAACTCCCTGTATCTTTAATAGTATAATCATTCAGCTTTGTTAATCCTCAGATATTTAACTGTATGTTACTACTGTTGAATTCCTTTTTATCATTAATGGAGATATAGTTATCATATTTAGCATATAATTTCTGCATGTCAATATTTAGTTTGTCTTAGTATTTATGTTATAGTTATAAATTTTAAGGTTAAATCCAGGGGATTAAAACTGTATTAAAAAATGAGCAGCAAAGTGACCAATGTGAGTACACAATATCAAAATTAAAAGATAAGGATGCTTTTAAAGACTATTACTCCTATATACCTTAAAAGGAAGAGAATATGGAAAATGGATCTGACAGCTGGTAGATGATGCAAAGAAGAGTAAGATTAATTGGAATAATGAAAAATCAGAAGACAGCACAAAGGGAATAAAAACTGACTTGCAGAAATAACACTAGAAAACTTACCAAATATAAGGGAAAGAATGAAACATACAGATAAATGAGGCATCTAGAGCCCCAAAAATCCACAATCAAAAGAGAATTTCTCCACATCACATCATAGTCAACATTCCCAAAGTCCAACACAGGGACTGAATTGTGAACATTGTTAGAGAAAAGCAATGAATCACTTAAGAAGGTAAACCCATTAGAAAGACAGCAGACTTCTCAACACAAATCTTAAAGATCAGTAGAGCTTAGAGCAGTTTTAAGTTCTAAAAGAACAACCTACAATGCAGACCTATCAAAACTGATGGAGAAATAAAGAATTTCCATGAAAAAGAGCACCTTAAGAAATATATTACCACCAAATAAACAGTACAAGAAAATTCTCAAGGATATTCTAGAAAGAGACAATGAAGCCAGTAATGCTAAAAAATGAAATAGAATGTATACACCAGATAGAGTAAGCAATTAAGCAAAAAGAGGAGGAAAAGGAAATCAGTAACCAAAAAATAATGCAATTACAGCAATAAGTCAGTATCTTTCAGTGAAAACTTCCCAATCAAAAAAACACTAATCGGAAGAATGGATCAATAAACAAAATCCAACAATATGCACTATACAAAAAACACATTTAATCTAAAATAAACATACAGAATAAAAAAATCAAAGGATGGGAAATAATATTCCATACACTGAGAACACCCAAAATAGCAGGAGCAGCTATTTGACTTTCAGACAATTTGGATCTCAAGCCAAAATATATCAGAAGAGGCAAAGAAGGTCACTAAGTATTGTTAAGTGAACAATTTAAAAGGAAGAAATAACAATTATAAACATATATGCACCAAACTGCAATGTACCACATTTCATAAAACAAACACTTATAAACGCCAACACAATTATAATCAAGGACCACAATATCCCTTGTCACAAATAGACAGATCAACTAGACCAAAAAATCAACAAAGAAATATCAGAGTTGAACCAAACTTTTGTACATATCTACAGTGTCCAGCCAAAAACAACAGAATGCATATTTTTCACAGCAGCAAGTGAGGCTTTCTTGAAAATAAAACACATGCTAGCCAATAAAGAATGCTTAATTAAATGCAAAATAATTGAAATTATCCCATACATATTATCAGATCATAGTGTAATGAAACTAGAAATCAATGGCAAACAAAACCCACAGAAATTTTGCAAACCCATAGAAATTAACCAACACCCTCTTTAATACTCAGTGGGTTACAGAAGAAATCAAGGAAAACTTAGTTCCTAAAATCAAATGATAACACCAGTGCAATACACCAGGACTTGTGGGGCACAATGAATGCAGTCCTAAGAGTGAAGTTTACATCTGAAAAAAAGAATGAGCTCAAATAAATAACCCAATGATGCATTTTAGGGTCCTAGAAAATCAAGAACAATTTAAATTCAAAGCTAATACAAGGAAGAAAATTATAAAGATAAGAGCAGAAAGTAATGAAATTGAGACCAAAAGGGCGGTGGGTCATGGCACCTAATCTGGATCCTGAGCACATTGCTGAGGTCTGCCTCAGCTGGCCAGACTGCATTGCTCCATGATTTTTGTCAGCTGTGAGCTTGTGGGAAGGATCCTGGGAGACACTCAAGCCACGCAATCGTCCCCCTGTTATTACTCTAAAATGTTATATATTGAGAGAGTTCCAGGAAAATGGGAATATGGAAAGCAACAACAATTCAGCCACTTCAAGAGTCAGAACAGAATACTGGCAAACAGAAGCAGCAAATCATCAAAAAGATCATACTCCATGACCAAGTAGGACTAATTCTAGGAATGCAGGGATGATTCAGCATACACAAATTGATAAAAGTAATATATCACATAAACAGAAGCAAGGAGAAAAATCTAATGGTCATCACAACAGATGCAGAAAAAAAAGACATTTGACAAAATCCAACTTGCATTCATGATAAAAAAAAAAACCTGAAGAAAGTACGCATAGAATGTTTTTATCTCAATCTGATAAAAGTCATCTATGACAAACCAATGGCCAACATCATACTAAATGGAGATAAACCTGGAAACTTTCCCTCTAAAACAAGAAACAAGACAAAGATGTGAAATATCTCCACTCCTGTTCAGTATAGTTCTCAAAACATTAGCCAGAGCAATTAGACCAGAAAAAGATAAAAAGGAATATGGATAGGAAAGAAAGACATTAAATTGTTATTATTTGCACATAACCCAATCCTCTACATAGAAGACCCCAAAACCTCCACCAAAAGGCTCCTAGAATGAATAACCAAATTCACTAGTGTAGCAGGCTACAAATTCAACTCAAAAATGAATAGCATTCCTGTACACCAGTAACAAACTCACCAAGAGAGAAATTAGAAAAACAGTACCTTTCACAATAGCATTAAGAAAAATTAAATAGTTAGGAATTAACCTAAGCAAAAGAATGAACTATCTCCTCAATGAAAACTACAATATTCTGGAAAAGCAGATCAAAGAGAACATTGGAAAATAGAAAGATATCTCTTGTTTCTGGACAGGAAGAACCAATATAATCAAAATGACTATCCTTCCAATACTGTTGTATAGATTTAATCCAATCGCAATAAAAATTTCAATAGCATTCTTCACAAGACTAGAGAAAGCAATCCTAAAATTCATATGAAACCAGAAGAGACATAGAATAGCAAAAGCAATTCTAGGGTCAGGGATTTAACTCACTGGCACCACGCCTGCCTCGCAAGTGCAAGGTCCTGAGTTCAATCCCCGGTACCAAAAAAAAAAAGCAATTCTGGTCAACACAGACAAAGCATCACAATCCTGGACTTCAACTTACATTACAAAACAGCGTGGTACTGGCAAAGAAAAACATGCCTGTGGATCGATGGAATGGGATAGAGGGAAAAAAAACTCCAGGCACAATCAGCTACCCTATCTTTGACAAATGGTCAAATCCTTCCTCTGGAGGAAAGATAGCCTCTTTAACAAATAGTACTGGGAAAACTGGCTATCCACATGCTGAAGATTGAACCTAGACCCGTATCTCTCACCATGCACCAAACTAAAGGAAAATAGATCAAATATCTAAATGTTAAAACAGAAACACTTAATCTTCTGGATGATAAATTGGGTAAAGCTCTTGAAAACATAGGTATGTGCAAGGCCTTTTTGAATAGAACCCAAATTACATAAAAAATAATACCAAGAATCAACAAATGGGATCAAATAAAATTTTAAAACTTCAGCATTGCAAAAGAAACAACAGACTGAAGAGACAACCTACAGAATAGAAAAACATTTTGCCACCTGTTCCTCAGACAAAGAACTAATATCTAGAATATATAAAAATTATTAGACTGCCCAAAATAAAAAAACCCAATTAAAAAATGGGCAACTGAAATAAACAGACACCTTTCAAAAGAAGAAATTCAAATGGCCAATAAATACATGAAAAAAAATCTCTGGCCATTAGAGAAATACAAATTAAATGAATTAAAAGATTCCATCTTACTTCAGAAAGAATGGCCATTATTGAGAAATCAAATAATAACAAAAGTTGGTGAGGCTAGGGGTGGAGGAAGAATGCTTCTACATTATTGGTGGGAATGTAAACTAGTACAACCACTGTGGAAATCAGTATGGAAATTCCTCAGAAAAGTAAAACTAGAAATTCCATTCAACCCAGTTATTCCCATCCTAGGTATCTTCTTGAAAGAGTTAGAGACATCATATTACAGTGATCCATGTATACCTCTGTTTACAGCCGGTGACTCATGTAGTTAAATCTTGGAACATTGTCTGAAATATGTGTTCATGTGCCTGGGTGCGTGTAGAACATAAAAATTAGCTAGATTCAAAGAAAATGTACTGACAACATTAAACTGATTACTTTTGAGGACTGACATAAAATTATATGTGAGTATTCTTTGTTTTTGTATGCTCCTCTTGATTTTTGTAGATTTTTTTTTATAATGAGCATACCTTATTTTATAATGAGAAAAAAGTTTAAATGACTGAGAACACATTGTATGAGCATAATACTATACTAAGTACTTTAGAAAATGGGTCCCACAACCTTCCTCTGTCTTGGAGTTCTCAATAAGGCACAAATAAATTGACAATATGTGACAATATTGTTATTCCCTATTGTGTTTAAAAGCACTGTCATTTCTCTTTACATATCCTATCTCCTTTAATCTAAGCAAACAGAATATATATAAATCCACTTAATGATATATTATTCAGTAGTTGTAAGTAGTGTTAATGATTAACATGGAGATGCATATTTTACAATAGTAAATTCCAAACACAAGATAAAAACAGGCAAAAAATAGCAACATATAAATACTAAAATAAAAGCAATCTAGAACATAATAATCTTTCTACTTACTAAATTTGCCATTATGAGCATTATCTTTCCAGTAATGGAAGAAAAGTAAGTTTTTAGTGATTTTTTTAACATGTATGACAGGGCTGGGGATACAGCTCAGTGGTGGAGCCCTTGCTTAGCAAGCGGGAAGCCCCAATGCTATATGTGTATATATGCATGCATGTATTGATATGTAGTGTAATGCTCATTTAGTGAAGAGAGACCACTGTGAGATGGTGAAGCTGCAGAAGGCTTCAAGAAGCAACACATACCTCCTGGTACCCTCTAAAGGAAGGGAGGATTCTATAAGAATGTTGGAATGTGAGAGTGTCACTGGACTGGTCTGAGAGTTTCCCCAACTCAACCCACCCCACTTTAGCAGGCTCGCTGACTCCTGTCACAGAAAAAAAAATTTAGGACATGTCATTAAGTGGCACAAGCAGTGTTTATTAGGCAGAGATAAAGATTATAGGTTGCACTCAAGAGAGAAGTGTGAGAGAAACCACCAACAGAGCTAAGAGACAACCTACAATGTGGGAAAAAATTTTAGCAGCTGTACCTCAGATAAAGGACTACTATCTAGAATATATAAAGAACTGAAAAAAATCAGACCCCCCAAATTCAAAGACCCAATTCAAAAATGGGCATCTGAAATGAACAGACATTTTTCAGACAAAGAATAAAAGAAACAAATAAACATGAAAAAATGTTCAGCATCACTGGTCATTCAAGAGATGCAGATGAAAACAACACTGAGATTCCATCTCACCCCAGAAAGAATGGCTGCTATCAAGAAATCAACCAACAACAATTGTTGGCGAGGTTGTGGAGAGAAAGGAACCCTTCTCCGTTGTTGATGGGAATACAGACTGGTGAAATCACTGTGGAAATCAGTATGGAAATACTTCAAAGAACTAGGACATTTGACCCAGCTATTCCTCTGCTGGGTATCTTCCCAAAAGAATTAAAAGAATCGTACCACAGCTATATATGTGCACCCACGTTCATAGCGGCACAGTTTGTAATAGCAAAAGCTTGGAAACAGCCCAAGTGCCCATCAACTGGAAACTGAATAAAGAAGATGTGTGTTTTTTATAAAATGGAGTACTACTCAGCCATAAAGAATGAGAAACTAGAGACATTTATAGCTAAATGGATGCACATTGAGGCCATACTCTTAAGTGAAATAAATAGGACACATATGTGTAAATATTGAATAGTTTCTTTGGTGTGAGAAACTGAAAATGTAAATAATGATTAAAATGAATAATTGATAATGTGAAATAGGAAGAAAAGGTCCAAAGGGGTAGGGGAAGTGGGAGGGGAAGGGGAAAGGAAAGAAGGGAAAGGAAAAATTATGAGAAAATGAAAAAATGGAAACAAAGTCTTTGTAAATAAGGAAGAGTGGAGGGGGTGAAGGGAGGGCAGGGAATAGGGAAAAAATAAGAACCAAGATACATCATGTAAAGGTACAAGCACCCAATGATAAATGTAAATATATTGTATACCTAGAATGTACCAATAAAAGAATTTAAGGAAAAAAGAAGAGAGAGAAGTGTGGGCCTCAAAGGAATGAGATGCATTACAGTTTGGGACTGGGTATATTTTACTTTTCTTGAGGGCATGAAAAGCCAGGGATAAAAGCACCTACCAGCTCACCCTCCCTCAAAAGGATATATGGCTATTCACAGGCATGGCGGGGGGGGGGGGGTTTGTTGCTATTTTGAGTTTTTTGGATAAGTACACTAAAAATTCTCTGGAAAAAATAATCTGGATTCACCCAACATATTGTTCACTTTCTTAATTGGGTCAATGTATGGCCTCTCACGATGTGTCTGGTAGGGAAGGAATGTAAATGTGGCCAAGGACTGTTGACATCAGGGCTGTTCTTATCTCAGGAACAGGCTCCTATTCCTTAGTTTGTTAGAGGCAATTTATGGCCTTTTAGTGATGAGTGTGGTAGAGAAGAGGTATAAATCTGGCCAAGGAATGTTGGCATGAGACTGTCTTGGGAGATTTTGGCTAAGTACTGGAAATTGCAATCTTTTTACAAAGTCCAATTTTTAGTTATGATCTCCTTGTCTCCTTTCCACCTATTTTTTATTTCTTCTATACTACCTCAGAAGGAATGCATTATACAAAGAAAAAACGTGAATAACAATTAGAACCAGTTCATTTGTAAAGCAAGACAATAGTAATCTGTTCCTTGGTGTCTATGAGGATTAAGACAGGTAGTCACAGTAGAGTTGCTCAGGAAATATTAGTCATCATGATAATGGTGATGGTGAGAATAGAGAAGGGAGTAGGCTAAAGACAGAGTCCAAAGCAACAAGTGGCAAACCTGTTAAGTGCCTGGTTTCTTGAATGGAAATGAAACTACAGTACAAATAACCCTCCATTGGTTCTCACTCAGGATCAGAATGAGGGCGCCCAAGCCAGAATAGGAATAGAATGGTGAGCTGGTGTGTAGAGGAAAATTATGAGACAAGTTTGGGACACTTGAATGAAAAGTTTTAGAGGTACATATAGGAGGAATTGTCAGTAAGATGGAGAGCAAAGAAACAGCATCATCAAAACAAGAAAGGTGGAATTTTCAGGAATGCCATCAGCTTTTCTACTAGAGGAATTCCTGGGGGAGTTGAGTAAAACAAAAAGTAGCCGCCTAATGCTATGTTAATTGTGTCACCACCTGAAGCAACTGTTCGATGGGCTGTTGTGCGATAAGGAATTTAAAGTCGATATCAGAAGGCCAATTGCTAGGGGACATTAACCCCCCCACACACACACACACACTGTATGTAATCATTGAGAAAAGAAGTTTGGAGTCATGTATTTATCAGAGAGGAAAGAAAAAATGGTAAAAGAAGCCACGCATGGAAATCTGTTTAGATTAAGGAAAATACAAGGTTTCATTTTCAGAAGCAAAAGAAATCCTCCATCCAAGTCTTCTTTTTTTTCCAAATCCCAAAGCTTTGCCACTTAGAGATTGACAAGCTAAATTGGACAAAACTTCCATGAAAAATGAAAAGCTTGAGGCTGGGGATTTAGCTCAGTGGTTCTGCTGCCTGCCTCACAAGCACAAGGTCCTGAGTTCAATCCCCAGTACCAAAAATTAAATTAAATTAAATTAAAAAATGAAGAGCTAGAAACATGCTGAAGAGGCTGGCTCCCCTATAGCACCAACAGATTCGGTGAGATGGCATGTGGCAGACATTATTTCTGTGCCAGGCACTGCACTGTTTCACAGTATTAACCAATGCAATCCCCAAGAAACCCTGAGACAGATAGTCTGATGATCCCTATGGCAGCTGAGAAAACAAGATGAGGCCAAACAGCTCATCTGAAATCCTTCAGAGGCAAGTAGCATAACTAGCATCACTGTCAATCAGTCCTGCCAAGAAAGCAGGCTCTTTCAGCCACCTTACACTACTGCTTATCAAACCAGGCTCAGGAAAAACCATCTGCATTCTGTGAAGCTCAGGAAGGCCCATGAGAGGCCCACCCATAAAGGCATGAAGAGTTGAAAATTAGCCAGGCAGAAGATGTGAATTAATCTCAAATGCACTATGCTAAGTGAAAGAAGCCAAAAATGAGAAATTGCACATATGATCCCAGTTAGGTGAAATGTACCAAAAGAAAATTCTAAAATAAAGCAAAATTATGTGCCAGCAAGCCAATCAGAGGTAATCTGAGGCAACAGGGCAAAGTGGATCTAAGAGGAACAAGAAAAAGGTTTTTTGGTGTGATAGAAATATGTGTTGTATATCATGATGGCGATGGTGATGACAGTTCATATTTGTCAAAACTCATCAATTGTGTATTTTAAGTGGGTAGATTTTATTGTATATAGATTGTTTCAATAAAACTAAAAAAATAGGAAAAATGAGATTTCCTTGAAGAGGTGTTACCTTTAAGTTTTGCATGTAAGTGACCTATGTTGTCTGTTTTATTAAGGAAAGCTATCATTATATTAGAAATTAATAATTGGAAAACTGCAGCAGTACTTTTGGAGGCAATTTAGGATTAAAAAGATGAGTGAACTCAGAACAAACTCCAACTGCACACAAGTGTAATTGTCTATTGCCTCTTGGTGGCAGCAACTCAGTATTTCAGTTAATTCATTCATTCAGCAACTCTTTTATGAACCATATAAAATTGTCATTTTTGCAGCTGCAACATCATCATGTGTTGGAAATTCCGACTCAGCCATGAATGAAGAAACTTCTGTGTTGTAGGTGATATCCAGGGAACTGGAAGGATCATGTTACATAAGATAGGCTAAGTCTCTCCCTTTATCTCACATTCTGCTGACATAAATAAACAAACATAACAAAATCACTCCAAATTGTGACAAGAAATAAACAGGATAATATAACTGATAACATACTTGAGGAAAGAGCTACCTTGGATGAGGTCAGAAAAAGTGATGGGATGGAGCCTGAGAGGAGATGATTCCAGATTTTGGGAGCAGCAAGTTGAACATCCATAAAGTGGATTGAAACACACACAGGGGCCACGATGAGTGAGAGGACTAGTGACTCAGGGAATTCAGAGTGAACAGAAGTGAGCTTTGTAGGACCCTGACAAGAAGCTCAGATTTTCTTCTAATTCAGAAGAAAGTCACTGAAGACTTTTACCAAAAGAGTTGACATGGTTCAGCTTATACTTTAAAATGTAACTATGGGTAAAGGAAATGTGTATCCTGATTGTGATGGTTACATGATTGTATATGTTTGTCAGAATCCACTGGACCATATACCTTAATGAAGGTTGAATTGGCAATTTTACTGTATGTAAATTATATTTCAACAAACCTAACCACAAATAACCAAACAGAGCTCAGAGACAGGAATGACATAAACACCCAATTTGGAAGTAGAACTGACAATGACAAGACTTGCTGATTGATTGGATGTGGGTAGAGGAGAAAAAAAAATCAAAGATGATTTTCAGGGTAAAGTGTTAGCATGGAAGAGGGATGGCTGGCCAGAAAGAACAAATATTTCTATCAAGGGTTTGTTTTCGATTTTTAATATTTTAGTTATTTATCCAAGTGGAAGAGGAGATAGCCAAACAGGGAGATCCACATGACTATTTGCTACATGTGAAGTATGTATATATAGTGCTGCCTCAGTACACATACTTAATTCTACAATTTTGGAAGAGATAGCCACGTTTGTGTTGGTGTGGGAAAGATGGCTGCAGCTTGTGTTTATCACCCGATGCAGAGTTTGCAAACAAAAACAAAATTTTACCAAATGCTTCTGTTTGTGAACCAAATTGTTTGCCAACAAAAGCCTTCATGAACTGAGGCATCACTGTATTTAACCCTTTGACTGCTGAACCTGTGCATTGTTCAGTTTAGAGTATTATAAGAAAATAAAATAGACTGGGTGTTTAAACTACAAAAAATGTATTTTCTCACAGTTCTGAAAGCTAAGAAGTTCAAGATCAGGGTGCTGGCATGGTCCGTTCCTATTGAGAGCTCTCTTTCTGGCTTGTAGATAGCCCCCTTCTTGCTGTTGCTTACATGACCTGTCTTCAGTGTACCCTATGGAAATAGCTATCTCTCCTTTTTGTCTAAAAAAGACACAGAATTGTAGAATTGGGGGCCCCAACTTATGACTCCTTTAACCATATTTTTCTTATAAAAAACTATCTCCAAAAACAGTCGCATTGAGAATTAGGGCTTCAGCATAAGAATTTGGTGAGAAGGAGGGGGCACAATTCATTACATAACAACCTGCAAGAAGACACCATGATAACCTGGGATGCCTACCAAGGCCACATTCTTGACGTATGGCCAAATGCCATTGAAAATGGCTGTATTACACTGAATCTTCAAAGGAGTGTCTAGCAAGATATATATAGTACATTATATATATATATGTGTGTGTGTGTGTGTGTGTATACATGTTTGCAATACATAATGGAATATATTCATTGTGGGGAATTGGTTTGTGTACATCATCTACAATATTAATTATAGTTAGATAGAGAGGAAGGGAAAAGGAAGAGAAAGAAAAGCAAGAGAAAGAGGAAGGAAGTACATAAAGATTTCCTTGGCTCACAACTGCATAACTCCAATCTCTGCTTTAATCATCGCATAATATTCATTCTCCTCATGTGTCTCTTTCTTGATATGGTCATCTTATAAAGACATTGTCATATTAGGTCAAAGGCCTTCTCTACTCAATCATGACCCATCTAAATTTAATGAATTACATCTGCAATGACCCTATTTCCAAATGAAGTCACATTCTGAAATAGTGGGGTTAGGACTAAAATGTATCTTTTTTATGGTGGCAGGAATATTGTTCAATCCAGTATTCCAGTGAGGGACTTTGTGAGTAGAGTTTAAAATCTTAAGGATATGCATCCCTCCTCAAATTTTTAATGCATAATCTCTCCTTTTCTCAATCCTAATATTCATTGGAAACTTCTTGTCAGGAGTTCCTTCTTCAGGTTAAGGATCCCCAAAGGCAAATATGAAGTCAGCTAGAAAATCTGTAGATGGAGAAAGTGTAGAGAAAAGATAAAATTCTCAAATAGAACTAAAGAATTGCTACCTTCGTCTATAAAATAAGCAAAACAATATTTTCCTAACTTTCCTAATTTTGAAAGTCCCAACAAACATGGTTCATAATATTGGAATGAATCATTACAGTTTTTCCATTCTACATATCAAAGTATAAAGTTAAGTGCTAATTACATAACACATTATTTTTTAATAACTGTTTTGAGCAGTCTGTCACCTCAGATAAACTCAAAGAAAATATTAATTTAAGGTGGCATTTCAAATAGGGGAAAAATGGATCAGTTAATTAATGGTACAAGGACATTTGGCTAACCATTGGGGGAAAACTAGGATTCTTTTTCTTTGATTTTATTAATTTTATTGCTACATTTTAGGTATACAATATAATGACATTCTTCATTGGAAATTTCCACCTTTACATAATCTCTCTTGGTTTTTATTTTTTCCCCATTCGCCTGCCCTCCCTTCAATCCCTCCATCCCTCCCTATTTATGGAGAATGTTTCCATTTTTTACATTTTCTCACGTTAATTCCATTCCCTTCTTTCCTTTCCCCTACCCCTCCCACTTGCCCTTCCCCTTTGCCCCCTTTTTCCTATTTCAGATTATCTATTATACCTTTTAGTTCTTATTTACACTTTCACTTTCTTGCACTAGAGAAACTATTCAGTATTTACACGTGTGTACTATTTATTTCTCTTAAGAGGATTGCCTCAATGTGTATCCATTTAGCTATAAATATCTCTAATTTCTCATTTTTTATGGCTGAGTAGTACTCCATTTTATTTTTCTAAAAAACACATTTTCTTAATCCAGTCTCCCCAGTTGACAGGCAATTGGGCTGCTTCCAAGTTTTAGCGATTATAAATTGTGCTGTTGGGGAAGATACCCAGCAGGGGAATAGCTGAGTCAAATAGGATTTCCAGTCCTACTACTTTGAGGCATCTCCTCACTGATTTCCACAGTGGCTGCACCAGTCTACACTCCCACCAGCAGTGGAGCAGGGTTCCTCTTTCCCCACAGTCCTGCCAGCATTTGTTATTGGTTAATTTCACGATAGCAGCCATTCTTTCTGGGGTGAGGTGGAATCTCAGCGTTGTTTTCATTTGCATCTCTCAAATGACCAGTGATGTTGAACATTTTTTCATATGTTTATTTGCTATTTCTACTTCTTTGTCTGAGAAATGTCTGTTCATTTCAGATGCCCATTTTTGGATGGGGTCTTTAAATTTGGGAGGTCTTTTTTTTTTAAGTTCTTTATAGATTCTAGATAGTAGACCTTTGTCTGAGGAAGAGCAGGTGAAAATTTTTTCCCACAATGAAGGTTTTCTTTTCACCCTGTTGGTGGTTTCTCTTGCTGTGCAGAAGCTTTTTAATAAGAAGAGATCCCATTAGTTGATTGTTTGTGCTAGTTCGCGGGCAACTGAGGTATTGTTCATATAACCTTTTCCTACAATAATGTCTTCAAGAGTTCTACCTAACCTCTGTTCCAGCCAGGATAGTGTTTCTGTTTTAATATTTAGATCTTTAATCCATTTTGATTTCAGTTTAGTGCATGGTGAGAGATATAGGTCTAGTTTTAATCTAGTTGAAAGCCAGTCTTTCCAGTACCATTTATTAAAGAGGCTATCTTTCCTCCAGTGAGGGTGTTTGGCTCCTTTGTCGAAGATGAGGTGGCTGAGTGTGTCTGGAGTTGTTTTGGCATCTTCTAATCTGTTCCACTTGTCCTCAGGTCTGTTTCTTTGCCAGTACAATGTTGTTTTTATCACAGTAGCTTTGTAGTATAGTTTCAAGTTGAGGATTGTGATACCCCCTGCCATGTCTCTGTTGCCTGGCATTGCTTTTGCTATTTTGGGTCTCTTCTTGTTCCAAATGAATTTTTGGATTGTTTTCTGAAGCTCCATGAAGTATGCTGCTGGGATTTCAATTGCAATTGCATTGAATCTATGTAGCAGTTTGGGAAGTACGGCCATTTTCACTATGTTGATTCTTCCTACCCAGGACCAAGGGATGTCTTTCCATTTTCTGATATTGTCTTCGATCTTTGTTTTCAGAGTGGTAAAATTTTCAGAGAATAGGTCTTTGCTTTCTTTTATTAAGTTGATTCCTAGGTATTTCAGTTTTTGGATGCTATTGTGAAAGGAATGGTTTGCCCTACTTCTCTCTCAGTGAGTCTGTTGTTTGTGTAGAGAAAAGCTATTAAGTTTTGTGTGTTGACCTTGTATCCAACTACTTTACTGAATTTTGTTATTAAGTCTAGAAGACTTTTGGTGGAGTTCTTGGGGTCTTCTATATAGAGTATCATGTCATTTGCAAATTATGACAATTTGACTTCTTCATTTAATATCTTTATCCCTTTTATTTCTTTGTCTTGTGTAATTGCTGTGGCTAATGTTTCCAAGATTATATTGAACAGGAGTGGTAATAGTGGACATCCTTGTCTTGTTCCTGAACTTAGTGTGAATGATTTCAGTTTTTGACCATTTAATATGATATTGGCTATTGATTTTTCATAGATAGCTTTTATCAGATTGAGGTAGATACTTTCCATTCCAATTTTTTGTAGGGTTTTTATCATAAATGCATGTTGGATTTTTATCAAATGCTTTTTCTGCATTTATTGAGATGATCATATGTTTTTTTGTCCTTGGCTCTATTGATAATTGATTTGCATATGTTGGACCATCCCTGCATCCCTGAGATGAATCCTACTTGGTCAGGGTGTATGATCTTCTTGATGATCTTCTGCATTCTATTTTCTAGTGTCTTATTAAGGATTTTTCCACCTATGTTCATTAGTGAGATTGGCCCACAGTTCTCTTTTTCGGTTGGATCTTTGTCTCCTTTGGGGATCAATGTGATGCTTGCTTCCAGGAATAATTTCAGGAGTACTGCTTCCCTTTCAATTTCATTGAAGAGTTTAAACAGTAGTGGCAGTAGTTCCTCTCTAAATGTCTTGTAGAATTCATCAGTGAAGCCATCAGGACCTGTGCTTTTCTTAGTTGGTAAGTTTTTAATTGCATTTTCAATTGCATTGGTTGATATTGGGTTGTTTAGAATTTTTAGGTCTTCTTCGTTCAACTTTGGTAATTCATAGTTATCTAGGAATCTGTCCATTTCTTCTGTGTTTTCCATCTTACTGGCATATAGGTTCTCCAAATAGGTATTGATTGTTCCCTTTATAAAGATGTAGTGTGCTTCTTTGTCTCTCTTAATCAGTGTGGGTTTGAAATCCACTTAATCTGCAAAGAGGATTGCTACTCCTGCTTTTTTGGGGGGGGTCTCTGTCACATGGAGTTTTGTTTTCCACCCTTTAATTTTCAGTCTATGAGTTTCTTTTTTAATTAAGTGTTTTAATTAATTAAGTGTTCAATTAATTTAAGAGTTTCTTTTTAAATTTAATTTAATTAAGTTTCTTTTTTAGTCTCATGTATGCCTCATATTGTTGGATCTTGCTTCTTGACCCATTATGCCAGTTTATTTCTTTTGACTGGTGAATTGAGACCATTAACATTGATGGTTATAACTGATATGTATTGACTTATCATTCTCATGACTCTATCATTCTGTTGGATTCCCCCTTTGCATTTAATTTCTTGTCATGCTGGATGGATTCATTCTGCTAGGCTTCCTGGGGTTGTGATCCTCATTGTCTTTTCCTAGGATATTGTCTAAAATTTTTTGGAGTGCTGGTTTCATATTCATGAAGTTCCTCAGGTGCTCTTTGTCATGAAAGTATTTTATTTCTCCATCAATTTTGAAAGATAGTTTTGCAAGGTACATCAATCTGAGTTGGAGGCTGTTTTCCTTTAGGGCTTGAAATATGTCACATCAAGCTCTTCTTGCCTTGAGGATTTGCATTGAGAAGTCTGCTGTGATTCTGATGGGCTTTCCTTTGTATGTGATTTTTTTTTTCTCCAACTTCTTGTAGAATTTTGTTCTTCTGTTGAGTTTCTGGAATCTTAATTATTATATGCCTATGTGTAGATTTTTTTTGATCAAGGCTATTTGGAGTCCTATATGCCTCACTTATCTTTAGGTCAAGTTCTTTTCTCCTGCTTGGGAAGTTTTCTGCCATCACTTCGAACATTTTTTAATGCTATTTGCACTCTCTCCTGTTTCTTCATTGACTCTGATCAGTCTTATGTTATTGTTGTTTGCATCATCTAGCCGCTGTTCCATTGATTTCTTGTAGTCCCTTACTATTTTAAAGAAATTTTTCTTTTCCTTGTTACTAATTGCAATCTTATCTTTTATATCTGAAATTCTGTCCTCACATAGGCTCATTCTGCTGCCTAAACTTTCAGTGGAGCTTTTAATCTCCTGGAAATCTGTTTGCATCTGTTTTATGGATTCAATTTATTTCCTATGTTGGGATTCCATCATGTTCCTCAGCTCCTCATTTTTTTTTAATCTGTGTCCTCTCTAGATATATTAATCATGTCTTTCACTATGGGCACAATCTCTGCTGTTATCTGAGAAATTATTTCTGATTTCATTTTTTCCAGATCCTCTTTTGTTGTCAGTTCAGGGAGGCCCAGGTGGTTGAGTATCAGATTGTTCCATCTTGTTTCCCTTTGGCGTTGCTTTAGATGATCTGGAAGTCTGCTTTTGAGACTTGTTTATGTGTCTTCTCATTCCAATGGGGGAGGGGTGATGTGTGCTGCTGGCACCCTCGTGGCTCACCTCCTCGACACTGGGGGTGGTGGTATGGCAGCCCAGAAGGTTCACCTTCTCTGTGTCTGGGGAAGGTCTGCTCTTGGGCACTGGGGGCAGTGTTATGATGACCCAAAAGGTTTACCACTTCTGCCTAGGATTCTTACTTTACAAATTAAGTTCCATTATTAAAGACATACAGATGGTTCTTTAAATTCAATAAAATAAAAATCATAAAATAACTATGTGGAATTACTGTATTCTGGGACTGAGAAGTCTTGCTAATTACAGACACAAAAACCTAAGTGATAAAAAAGCTATGAATCAATTTACATGAAATTTAAAACAATATATATATATATATATATATTTGTACTATGGATCCATTGTGTATATATTTTTAAAAGCAGAACAACATGGAATAAAAGAAAACATGAAAACTGCATATGACAAGAAATATGTCTATATTTTACATACAAAAATACTTTCCAATAGTTGTAAATTAATCATCCAATAGAAAAAAATTGCAAAGCATTTTATTTTTTATTTTATTTTATTTTACAGGTACTGGGGACTGAACCCAGGACCTTCATACTAAACTGCATCCCCAGCATTTTTTCTTAAATTTTATTTTTATTCTTAGTTTGAGATAGTCCAAGTCACTAAATTGCCCAAGCTGGCCTTGAATTTGTGATCTTTCTGCCTTAGTCTCCCAGAATGCTGAGATTACAGGCATGTGACACCACATACTGATGGCAAATAATTTTTAAAAACAATTCACAAAAGAAATACAAATATCCATTAAACTTATGAATATATGCTTTTCCTTACTTAAAAAAAAAAGTTAGATAAGATCTTTAATCTCCTGGAAATCTGTTTGCATCTGTTTTATGGATTGTATTTGTTTCCTGTGTTGGGATTCCATCACGTTCCTCAGCTCCTGTATTTTGTTATCTGTGTCAGCTCTAGATTTATTAATCATGTCTTGCACTATGGACACAATCTCTGCTGCTATCTGGGAAATTATTTCTGATTTCATTTTTCCAGATCCTCTTTTGTTGCCACTTCCGTGAGTCCAGGTAGTTGAGTATCAGATTGTTCCATCTCGTTTTCTTTGGGATTGCCTTAGGTGATCTGGAAGTCTCTTTTTGAGGCTTGTTTATGTGTCTTCTTTTTTTTTTTTTTTGGTGCCTGGGATCGAACTCAGGTCCTTGCACTTGCGCAAGTTGGCGAAACCACTGAGCTAAATCCCCGGCCCAAGCAGCTATGTCTTCTCATTTCAACAGATGCAACCTGTTGTGCCTTTGTTGGAGCAATTGTTGCTCCCCCAGTGGTCTTCAATTCTCAGCAAGCCTCTGAGCAGCCTTTTCTCTGCTGATCACCAGTACACTAATTCCTGGGTTCAGATTACTTCTGGATCTCTGAGCTGACCTGTTGTCTGGGTGGGCTTCTGGCTGGGGCCTGTGCACACTTGGGATGGTATCTAGGTGTGCCTCTGGCTAGGGGCCCTATGTACCTGTTGTCTGGGAGGGACTTTAGCTGGGGGCTGTGTACCCCAGTTTCTGTTGTGTGAGCAAGCTTCTGGCTAGGGTCTCATGCACTTACTGATTGTATCATGGTGAACCTTTGGCTATTGCTTGTGCACCTGTGCAGTTCTTTTCCAGGTGGGACCTTGGCTTTGGCCCATGTGCCAGAGCCTCTGGGGTCAGGGTGGGGCTCTGGCTGGGATCTGCTTGCAGCCATGCCACTTTGGTCCACACTGCTGCTCCCCCAACTAAGGTGGTCTGGTGTGACTTTATTACAGAGATTTTCTTCACTTTTCCAGTGGGCTTCGATTTTCATCAAGGAGACTGAGAGAGTCGCTCTTTCTGTTGTCTACTTCTGCTCTGTCTGCTGGAGCTCAGAACAATGTCCTTTATGATCCCTGCAACTCTGCAGTGTAGATTCAGGTAATGGCTTGGCACAACCTGGGGGGTGGGGGGATGTGTGTGCTGCTGGCACCCATGCTCTGCTCCTCAGCACTTGGAGGCAGTGATATAGTGGCCCAAGAGGCTCACCTCCTCGAAAAAATACTATTTTTAAAAAATTGAACTTTCACTTCTCAAGGTAAAATTTAAAAGATGAGGAGAGCTTGGAGTGAAGAAAACCACTTCAAACCCAGATTCTTGTACCTTGAAAAACTATCTTTTAAAACAGATGGAGAAATAATTTTTCAAACAAAAGCACAGTAAGAAACTCATAAACACCAAACCAGTGCTCCAAAAGAATCTCAAGATATCCTTGAAAAAGACAATAAAATCAATAATGCCTAAAAGTCTAATGGAGCGAATACACAGGAAAATTAAGTTAACCAAAAGGGAGCGGGGAACAACAGGAAAATAATACATTGATAGGAACAAGTCAGTACCTCTCAGTAATAACTCTCAATGTGAATGGTCTCAATTCCCCAATCAAAAAACACAGATTGGCAGATTGGCTCAAAAACTAAAACCCAGCTGGGCATAGTGGCATATGTGTGTAATCCCAGTACTTGGAGAGAATTGCAGCAAATTCAAGGCCAGCCTAGGGCTACATAGTAAGTTCAGGGCCAGTCAAGACTACATTGTGAGACCCAGTTTCAAAACAAACAAACAAAATTAAACCCCTCATACCAAAAAACCAACGGTATGCTACATACAAGATACACATTTAATCCAAAAAGACATTTATAGACTAAAAAATCAAAGGATGGAAAACAATATCCCATAAAACAGAAAAAAGCAGGAGTAACTATTTTATTTTGAGATAAATTTGACATCAAGCCAAAACTAATTAGAGGAAGCAAAGGTCACTACATATTGGTTAGGGGAACAATTCACTAGAAGGAGATAACAATTATAACAAACATGACCATACCCAACTTCAAAAAAGAAATACTACTGGACATAAAAGATCAGATAAACACCAACACAATTAGAGTGGGGGATCTCAGTGCCCCACTATCACAAATAGACTGATCAACTAGATAAAAAATTAACAATGAGGGCCGGGGATTTAGCTTAGTGGTGCCACTGCCTGCCTCACAAATGCAAGGTCCTGAGTTTGATCCCCCATACCAAAAAAAAAAATTAATAATGAAATATCAGAGTTGAACAATGCCTTTGAACAAATGGACTTAATAGATATCTACAGAGTGTACCACCCCAAAACAGCAGAATACATATTCTTCTTAGCAGCACATAGAACTTTCTCCAAAATGAACCACATATAAGCCCATAATACAGGCTGAAGTAAATACAAAAGAATCAAAATTATCCCATGCATATTATCAGATCATAGTGGAATGAAATCAGAAATCAATGGCAAAAAACATACAAATAATGCAAATACAGGGAAATCAAACAATACACTCTTGAATAATCAATGGGTCACAGAAGAAATCAAGAGAAAAAATTAAGCAGTTCCTCAAATCAAATGATAATACAAGAATGCATTTCAGAACTTATGAGACACAATGAAAGAGTCATGAGAGGGAAGTTAATAGCTGTGAATGCCCATAACAGAAAAACAGTGGGCCCAAATAACCTAGTCATGCACCTCAAGGTCCTAGAAAAACAATACTAATCCAAATCCAAAGTGAGTTGAAGGAAGGAAATTATAAAGATCAGAACAGAAATGTATGAAATTGAGACTTAAAAAAATGCAAAGAATCAATGAATCAGAGTGAGTTCTTTGAAAGAATAAATGAAATAGACCAATTTAAAAACAAAAGGAAAGAAAAGACCCAACTCAATGCAATTAGAAATGAAAGAGACAAAATCACAATGGACACCAAAATCCAGAACATTGTTATTAACCACTTCAAAACCTGTACTCCAATAAACTGCAAAATGCAAAAGAAATGAATAGTTTCCCAGTACATATGAATTGCCAAAACTCAGCCAAGAAGATATAAAAACCTTGAATAATCAAATAACAGGCAATGAAATTGAAGCAGTAATAATATTAATATGCAAACTTCCAACAAGAAAAGCCCAGGCCCCAATAGAGTCCACACTGAATTCTACATCAACTTAAAGGAAAATCTGACATCAATATTTCTGAAACTCTTTAATGAAATTCAAACAGAAGGAATACTCCCAAAGTCATTCCTGGAAGGTAGCATTGCCCTGATTCCAAAAACAGACAAGGATACAACCAAAAGAGAGAACAATAGGCCAGTATTTTTAATGAACATAGATACAAAAGTCCTTCACAAGATACTGGGAAACAAAATGCAACAAACAAAAAAGTTCATATATCCTGACCAAGTGGGCTTCATCCAGGGATGCAAAATTGGCTCAATATAAACAAATTAATAAATGTAACATATCACATAAACAGGAGCAAGGGAAAAAATCACATGGTCATCTCAATAAAAGCAAAAAATTCCTTTGACAAAACCCAACATCTACTCATGATAAAAAGCTTGATGAAAATAGATATGGAAGGACCTTATCTCAATCTGCTAGAAGACATTTATGACAAACCTACTTCCAACATCATATTAAATGGGGATATGATGAAAACTTTTCCTGTAAAATCAGGAAAAAGACAAGGATGTCCATTATCACCACTCCTGTTCAGTATAGTACTCAAAACATTAGCCAGGGCAATCAGCCAAGAGAAAGAAATAAAAGGCATACGTATAGGAAAGGAAGATGTCAAATTATCATTGTTCACAGATGACACGACCCAAAAATTTCCACAAAAAGATTCCTAGAATTTATAATCAAAGTTAGTAGCGTAGAATACAATGTCAACATCCAAAAACCAAAAGTGTTCCTATACACCAATAATAAACTCACTGAGAAAGAAATTAGAAAAACAATAGTATTCTAAATAGCATCAAGAAAAATTAAATAGTAGGAATTAACCTTACCAAGGAAGTGAAAGACCTTTACAAGAAAATGTATTGTAGTCTGAAAAAGGAGACAAAAGAGGGCATCATAAAATGGAAAGATACCCCTTTTTGAAAGAAAAATTAGAAAGTTCTTAATGATACAATTCATTAAATCAAAATTAAAATGCATGCATGTGATTATATAAATGGGAAAAGAGCAAAACTTCATGTATGTTGACTGATTTGAGTTGCAAACTACTGTCAACCAGCCAATGGTATAAATAAAAAAGTTTAGGGAGATTCTGAGCTCCATAACAAACACAATGAAAGAAGAGTAGAAGAGTTATCCTCTGCCCAGGTGCTCACTGTCTCTGTCACCTATGCTCATGTCAAACCTGTGATGCTGGGAGGGCAGAGTTTTGTCCTATGTGCTCTCACTTCATACATTCCCTAAGTTTTCCCACTTGTACCTCTAAACTCCTAGACACTTAGAAATGTATATCACTCCTTTGGTAATGAATCAACTATGAACTGATTAACAGACTTATTTTTAAATAAGATATAAAAATAATAATTCGTCACTAGACAGGATCTGAGGAAGTTCCTGAAGCTGAGATAAGGAACCTAACTCACCCTAAACATACAATGGGCTAGCAGGTTTACTAACTATCATCCTAAAAAATGAATTTTGAGGATGTGACAGGAGGCTTGCGTAGGGTTTATTAGGCAGAAATTTTAATACAATACCCAAGAATGTGGTTAAGGCACTCAGAGAAATGAGACATATTATTTCCTGGAACAGGGAACATTTATGTTTCTATTGAAGAGGTGAGAACCCTGGGAAAATGTGCCCACAGGATACCAGCCCATTCTACAGGTCTACCAGTATGGGCCTAGTTTTTTTTTGTTTTGATTTTTTTTTTAGATAGATAATTTAAGCATTCTTCAGATTCTCTCAACCTGTTCCTCTATCTTACAAGCAGGTGCCTATTTTTTACTCTCTCAATTAAGCCAATTTATGGACTTTCAGTATTCCTGAGAAATTTTGGGTGTGATGAGTCAGGAAGGAAGGAGCTTAAATTTAACCTACTTCAGTTTGGTCCTGGAAGACACAATCTTTTTAAAAATACAACTTTTTTCATTCATTAATTTTATTGGTACATTTTAGGTATACAATATGTTGACATTCATTATTGGGAATTTATACCTTTACATAATATATCTTGGTTCTTATTTTTTTCCCCATTCCCCTACACTCCCTGCACTCCCTTCAACCCATCCACCCCTCCCTATTTACAAAGACTTTGTTTCCATTTTTTCATATTTATTCCTTTCCCTTCTTTCCTTTCCCCTACCCCTCCCACTTCCCCTTCCCCTTTGCCCCTTTTCTTCCTATTTCACATTATCTATTATACATTTTAATCCTTATTTACACTTTCAGTTTCTTACACCAGAGAAACTATTCAGTATTTACACACGTGTGCCCTATTTATTTCACTTAAGAGTATGGCCTCGATGTGCATCCATTTAGCTATAAATGTTTCTAGTTTCATATTCTTTATGGCTGAGTAGTACTCCATTTTATATTTTTAAAAAATACACTTTCCTTATCCAGTCTCCAGTTGATGGGCATTTGGGCTGCTTTCAAGTTTCAGCTGTTACAAATTGTGTGACTATGAACATGGGTACACATATATCACTGTGGTATGATTCTTTTAATTCTTTGGTGAGGATACCCAGCAGCAGAATAGCTAGGTTCAATGGGACCTCTAGTCCTAGTTCTTTGAGGTATCTCCACACTGATTTCCACAATGGTTGGACCAGTCTACATTACCACCAACAGTGGAGAAGTGTTCCTTTTTCCACACAATCCGCCCAGCATTTGTTATTGGTTGATTTCTTTTCTTAATTTTTAAATTCTTTTATTGGTACATTTTAGGTATACAAAACATTTACATTTCTCATTGGGAACTTGTACCTTCACATGACGTATCTTGGTTCTTATTTTTTCCCCATTCCCTACACTCCCTTCACTCCTCTACCCTTCCCTATTTACAAAGACTTTGCTTCCATTTTTTCCATTTCTCATAGTTTTTCCTTTCCCTTCTTTCCTTTCCCTATTTGGGGTCCTATATGCCTCATTTATCTGTATGTCAAGTTCTTTTCCCCTGCTTGGGAAGTTTTCTGCCATTACTTCTGTGAACAGTTTTTTTTATGTCATCTGTACTCTCTCCTGTTTCTTTGTTGACTCTGATCAGTCTTTATTTATTTATTCATTTATTTATTTATTTTTGGTACTGGAGATTGAACTTGGGTCTTTGTGCTTGCACAGCAGGTGGTAAAACCACTGAGCTAAATCCCTGGCACTCCAATCAGTCTTATGTTATTCTTTGCATGATCTAGCAGCTGCTGGATTGATTTCTCATGGTCTTTTACAATTTTGAAGAAATTTTTCTTTTCCTGGTTACTAATTGCAATCTTATCTTCTGTATCTGAAATTCTGTCCTCACATTGGCTCATTCTGCTGTGTAGACTTTCAATGAAGTTTTTGATCTCCTGGAAATCTGTTTGCATCTGTTTTATGGATTCCATTTGTTTCCTATGTTGGGATTCCATAGTGTTCCTCAGCTCCTCTCTAGATTTATTAATCATGTCTTGCACTATGAGCACAATCTCTTCTGTTATCTGAGAAGTTATTTCTGATTTCATTTTTTCCAGATCCTCTTTTGTTGCCAGTTGAGGGAGTCCAGGTGATTGAGTATGAGAGTGTCCCATCTCATTTCCCTTTGGGGTTGCTCTAGGTGATCTGTAAGTTTGGTTTTGAGACTTGTTTATGTCTCTTCTCATTTCAGTGGGGGGGGGGGTGCTGTTGATGCCCATGTGGCTCACCTCCTCTGAGCTGGGAGCAGTGGAATGGTGGCCCAGAAGCCCATTCCTCTGGGCTGGGAGTGGTGGAATGGTGGCCTGGAAGCCCCTACCTCTGGGCTGGAAGTGATGGAATGGTGGCCCAGAAGCCCCTTCCTCTAAGCTCCTTCCTCTGGGCTGGGAATGGTGGAATGGTGGTCTGGAATCTCCTACCTCTGGGCTGGGAGTGGTGGAACTGTGGCCTGGTACCCCCTTCCTCTCATCAGAGGAATTAAAACTGCACTGAGATACCATCTTGCACTAGAAAGAATAGCTATGGTCAAAAAAATCTAATAATAACAAATGCTAGTGAACATGTGGGGAAAAAAGAACTCTTTTACACTGTTGGTGAAAATGTACATTAGTATAACCAGTATGGAATTAAGTGTGGAGGGACTTTAAAAAACTAAAAGTAGAAATTCCATTTGACCCAACTATCCTCCTTCTAAGTATCTTCCTAAAAGAGTTAAAATCATTATATTACAGAGACCCATGCATATCCACATTTATAGCAGCACAATTTATAATATTAGATCTTGGAACCTGTATATGTCAATCAACAAATAAATAGATAAGGAAAGTGTATTTGTACACAGTGAAGTACTATGCTGCCACAGGTAAATGAATGAAACTTGAGGACATAATGTTAAGTGAAATAAGTCAGAAACACTAGCTCAATTGTCGCATGGTTTCTCTTACATAAGAAAACATATAGACAGTAGGAAGAATTTGAAATACCTTTCCAAATTAAATATTCCATTATTTCAGAAATAATTCAATGTATATGCTAATTTATTCCATTTATACTAGTTTATCTTTATTGAAAAGAAAGTGTTTTTTAAAAAATTCTTTTATTGGTACATTTTAGGTATACAATACATTTACATTTATCATTGGGTGCTTGTACCTGTACATGATGTATCTCAGTTCTTATTTTTTTTCTCCATTACCTGTGTGCCCTTCACCCCCTCCACCTTCCCTATTTACATAAACTTCGTTTCCATTTTTTTTTTCTTGTAATTTTTCCTTTCCCTTCTTTCCTTTCCCCTTTCCCTCCCACCACCCCTACACCTTTGAACCTTTTCCTATTTCAAATTATGAATTATTCATTTTAATCATTTTAATCCTTATTTACACTTTCAGTTTCTCACACTAGAGAAACTATTCGGTATTTACACATGTATGTCCTATTTATTTCACTTAAGAGTATGGCCTCAATGTACATATTTAGCTATTAATGACTATTTAGCTATTAATGACTCTAGTTTTTCGTTCTTTATGGCTGAGTACCACTCGATTTTATAAGAAAAAAAACAACCCACATCTTCTTTATCCAGTTTCCAGTTGATGGGCACTTGGGCTGTTTCCAAGCTTTAGCTCTTATGAACTGTGCCGCTATAAACATGGGTAGACATATATCACTGTGGTATGATTCTTTTAATTCTTTGGGGAAGATACTCAGCAGGGGAATAGCTGAGTTAAATGGGTCCTCTAGCCCTAGTGCTGAAAAAAAAGTTTTGTGGTATTATCCATTTGTTGTTGTTTTTTGCTAGAATCTTATTGCTCTATGGCTTGTACTCTGAGTAACTATTTTGAAAATAATGATACACAGCATATTAACTGTCATTATTCTTATCATTTTGTTATGAAATTTTGTTTTATTTTGTCATAAAATAAAAAAGTGTAATTTATAATAGCAAAAAACTGAGGCATTTTGGTTTCAAAAAAAAGGTGTATGAGCAAATAAATCACTATATATTCAAGTAACTAAAATATGCAGTTATTAAAAACTGTCTAAAGAATAATTATTGCTTAAAAGGTTAAGTAAAAATGTGTTTAGAGGTTAAGAGGAAACCCATCAGAATGCAAAACCATGTATACAGTCTAATCTAAATATCCCAAAGGTCATTGTACTTCCATAATCTACAGACTCACATCATAACATCATCTGAGCTTGTTAGAAATGTAGAACCTTAGGCTCCATTCCAAAACCATCAAATCAAAAACTTCAGGTGATTAGTCACAGAAGCATCACCGAAGCCTTGTCAACTTTAGGAAACAGTATCAGTTCACCTTAACAATTTGCACCAAAGACCATTAGCTCATCAGCAACCATCTACCTAACCCAAGGCCACAGCCCCTACTCCAAACATACAGGCAATGACTCAAGAGGGTATCTATATATCTGTTAAGAATAGAATCAGGCAGTGGGATGGTGACTTTACTTCTCCTTCCACATCTTCAAGGTGAAAATGGTCTTGATAATGGTGATTATTTGAAAATCATGTTGAGGAAAGATGTCCATTTTTTTCCTCCCAAATTTTCTTTCGGCATTCCTTTTTCATAAGCTCTGCCCATTCATTTTCCTTTCTGCTTCCTCCTGTTCCACACACATGCCTCTCCTCTTTAAACTGAGAATCCTGAGAAGAGGCGAGGGAGAGATGCCATGCCCCATGGTTAGGAGGAACAAGTGAGCCCTCATGTGTGCTGATGACACATGTGATGGAGACCACCACAGAAAGCAGTGTGCATGTGCCCCACCTTCCCACACTGGGATGTGGGCATCACTGTCCCTCTAGTGTTCCAATGGGCACTTTGCTCAGGGTACTGACCTTGTTGAGGTGGCCTACTTTGATCCACTCTTGGTTACAATATTCTCCTCTGACTACTAACCACATGGTCAGACCAGTCCACCTCAGATCTGAGCTTGCACTTGACTTTTTTCTATTGTCATGTGGTTGCTACTTCATAAAGTTACTACTCCATTCACATCAGGAAGCTTGAGTTACACACTTCCACCCATATATATGTCTCACTTCTTGATGCAACAATTGCTGGTGTACTCAGAAACACTTATGCAATGCTCTGAGAACCACAAAAAGTACCTCTATGGAGGTGTCTTCCATCCTCCTGATCAACATCACAAGCCTTCTCCATACTGTAGATCCTGCATGCCTACAAAGAAAGAGAAAGAGAAATTTAAGACATTTTTAGGTAAATGGATGCACCTTAAGAATACAATTTTAAGTGAAATAAATCAGACAAACATGTTTAATTATTGCATTGTTCCTCTTATATGAGAAACTGAAAGAATAAATAAGGACCAAAATGGATGATAGATACTGTAAAATACAAAAAAAAATGTTCAAATGAGAAGGGGAACAAAGGAGGCAGGAAGGAGAAGGGAAGAGAAGGAATAGGGATAAAAAATAAAAAAGAATGGAAGGAAAACAATAGAAACAATGTTTTGCATAGGGAGAGAGGAAGAAGGACTGAAGGGAAGGGAGTATTGTAGATAGGTAAGTTAATTAGATATCTTGTAGGCAATTAGACATGGCTGGCCCTCAAGAAGCCAACATAGAGGACAGTGGGGGAGCCAATATGGAGAACAACTGAGGTACATTCACTGGATAGCATTATTAAAAAAAAAGAGGTACTAATTCCCCTAGAGATAAATAGCAGCGATTGATATTCTAAATGGGGAAATTCCTTCTATGTGACTTGTTTTACCACTTGATCTCCATTTAATCAATATTACCTGGGTGATTGTATTTGTAATCTTATTGGTTGATCTTGGTTTTGTCCCACCTCATGCCCACCTTGTAATTTTCCATTGGATCTTATAGTTTTGTCTCACTTTGTACCCACCTCACCTCATGGCTTTGCCATATAAAACACCTTTGAAAAGTGGGGTTGGCGGGCAACCCATTTTCCAGTCCTCCTTCTGTCTCTCTTAGACAGAAGCTATCTTTCTCTTTATAAATTTTTCCAACTCTTAACCTCTATTGTTCCTAGAATTCATTCTTCAACTTTAGAGGACTCACACTTGTGTTTTGGGTATCTAGCAGGTTTGGGACTTACACTTATTCCCCCTATATCAGGAGGGGAATGGGAAAAAAAGAATTAAGATATATTATGTAGAGGTACAAATTCCCCATGATGAATGTGCTCATTATCTATGTCAAAAATGTAACAGCAAAATTCATTTCTTAAAGTTTTTTTAAAATAAGGAGAAATGGAAAAGATATAATATATGCAGAAATTAGACTAGGGAATATTTTTTCTGAGTGTTTTCCAAGGGAAAAAATACTGTTTACTTTCAAGCATGGAATATATAATATAATAGAAAAACCTGGTAATGACAAGCAACATAATGTCTCATGTTCTTTGGGTGACATCAGGAAAGTCATTCTCAGACCCTCACATTCCATTTTATAGAATGTTGGATAAAAGCATTTGTATAGCCTATCTCCAAGTTCTGGTCAAGTTCAAATGAGATAATATTTGGAAAGAGTATTGAAATCTCTAAGACGCAGGATTAGCACCAATATTATGTAACATTATGGTAGGGAAAAATGGGAACCTATTCCTTAACTGATTTGAAAATTTTCATACTTGGCCACCTAGGGGAACTCATCAGTAGGTATTGTATATTATCAAATCAAGAGTAAATTGGGGGAAAAAAATAAGAACCAAGATACTCATGTAATGGTACAAGATCCCAATGATGAATGTAATTGTATTTTATACCTAAAATGTACCAATAAAGTTAATGGGGGGGGGAAAAAAACTACACTGAGATTCTCTCTCAGACCAGTCAGAAAGGCCATCAGGAATATAAAAGGCATTAAATACTGGCAAGGATACAAGAGGAAAAGGAAGCCTTCTACATTGCTAAAGAGAATGTAAGTTAGTGCAGCCCTTACTGAAATCAGTATGAAGATTCCTCAAAAAACCTAAAAATAGAGCTAGCATTTAATCCAGCCCTACCACTTGTTAGTATAAACCCAAAAGAATTAAAGTCAGTATACTATAGGGATACTTACAAATCTGTGTTTATTGCAGCACAATTCACAATAGCCAATATGGAACCATCCTCAATGCCCATCAACAGATGAATGGATAAAGAATTGGACATATATGCATAATTCAGTATTATTTAGCCAAAAAGAAGAATGAAATTTTGTTATTTGCAGGAAAATGGATAGATCTAGAGATTATTATGTTGATCAAAATACACAGACTCAGAAAGACAAATATCTCATGTTCTCCCTAATAAGTGGAATCTAAAAATATTACAAGAAAGTAGAAGAGTGACTACTATTAAACAAAAAGAAGGCAATAAAGAGGAGAGATGAGGAGAAAAGTATGTTATGTGCATGTGTGAATCTGCCAAAATAAAGCCCATTAATCTGTATAATAAACATATACTGATTTAAAAAAAAAAAAAGAGTAAATGGAGACTGGCCTAGATTGAAAACCAACAGCACGTTAGAAAGCAATGCATGGCTGTTTTCTGGTAGGATAAATAGAAAGCAACCAGAAAGAACAAAATGTTTATTCCAGTGGAAAAAAATAGCATTCTGCTCTGCATATATTCAATAAATGAATATCCACATTTTATTTTCTCAAATATCTATGCAATTGCTCAGATTCTAAGTATAGGAGGTCTTTACATTTCATTATGTACCTTTCATTCTACATAGATTTATAGCAAAATAAACACTGTACATACAGTATAATGGGTTTGTTTGTTTATTTGGTAAAATTTGCTGAAGGCACTTTGATTCCATATTAAAATTCATTTCTCAGTGTTCCTTAGCTTTATGGACTCATCAATTCTTCAGTTCTGTCATTATTCCTTCCCTCCTGACTCTTTCAATTTTATATCTAAAATGTTCCAAAATTATTTATAAAAGTTGAAGGGACATAATGAACATTTTTACTGGAAAGAGATGAGTTCCAAAGTCATTCTCAGTTCATCATGAGAGCACCTACAATGTGGAGTGGAAATTCTTATCTTGAGAGTGCCTGGGTGATTAAGCATGCAGAACAGATGTTTTATTTCACAAGTTTTCCCAATTTATTATACATGATATCTCTATTTCTGTGAGAAGAACACTGCTTTGGGGAATAGGCTATCCCATTTTCCCAAGAAAGTTGATGCATAGAAATAGGCTCTTGGATCAGTTTCTGCTGACCTCAGAAGAATTTTCAAATACTCTTTATTTTTCACACAAAGTCATCAAAGAGAAACAGTCACAGTTCCATATTCCTTAGCCAAGGCTCCCTCTGCATAAGCTGGTTTCCTACCTGAAATATGTTTTAATTGGATGTACTCATCTTACAAGGTATCGCTTTATTTCACATCTGTAAAATGTTCCTTGATCGGTCCCAGTTGGAGTACTAGCTGTTTGTTCAAGCAGCTAAACAGCACCTATTGGAGTTGTTATTTGCATTGTCATCATTAGCAACAGAGGGGGAAAAGATGTTGAGCAGAGAAATAACATCAACTTTGCCTCTTCTTATTGCATTGTTATGTTCTCTAACTACACAAATGTTTCTTATGGGTCTTTGCCAACCCTGTGTCAGTGGCTAACACAGTGCCTTTCATATGGTTGGTGTTTTTAAAACATTGCTTGGTTGATTCCATACAATAACCTTGTTATTTTGGAAGCCTAGGTTTGTTCTTGCATTAGTACTAAAAGTGAGGGGAAGAATGAATAAGAATATAAAAATCAATTCTAAGAGAAATAGGCAAGGAACAAAGTTGGACTTAGTAGAAAAGTGCAAAATGTTTTTGTTTTGTGTTTCTGAAATAGGGTCAGGCTATATAGTCCAGACTGGCCTTGAAGTAGATATCCTCCTACCACAGCCCCTCAGAGTCCTGGGATCACAGGCATGCATCATGGTACCTATCTTAAAAATACAAAATTGTGAAGCAGATAATCCTCAGATCTGAAGTTCTAGTTTTTTCTGGCCTAGACACCCACCCTCCTCTGCTTCTCTTTCTTCCCTCAGATGATTCTCCAGCCAACCTTTTGAATATCTCTTCTAATTGCACATTCGTAAGAATGTCCAAAACCATTTAATCTCAGACACTGCTGGTAGATAGGGCAATTGATATAAACCTGAATAGAAAGTAGATATCAAGAGTTCTAAAAATGTCCAAGGGCCAGGGATTTAGCTCAGTGGCACCATGCCTGCCTTGCAAGTACAAGGTCCTGAGTTTGATCCCCAGTACCACACACACAAAAAAAAGTCCTAAAAATGTCCATAGCTATATCCATTAATTCTATCCAGTAATTCTACTGCTGGGACTTTATCCTAATTTAAAAAATCCTTGCTGGGCATGATGACACGTGCCTGTAATCCTACTATTTGCAAGGCTGAGGCAGGAGGATTGCCGTGAGTTTGAGGCCAGTATCAGCTACATAGTCAGTTCAAGGCCAACTTGAACTACATAACCAGACTTTGTAGCAAAAAAATAAAACCCTTAAATGTGAACAAAATTTATGTACCTCCCAAAGTTTTCAGTATAGCTTTATTTATGCAGAGTTAGGAACAGTATAACTGTTTCGTATTAGGGGAAGGTGTAAGTAAATTATGGAGTAAGTGTCCTACTGGCATGTTTATTCAAAGAGTTATTATTATTATTACTTGGCAGTGCTGCAGATCAAAGTCAGGCTTGGAGCACTCAATCACAGAGCTACATCTTCAGCCCTAAAAAGTTATTTTAAATGATGTTTTAGGGAGCTGGATAGGGTGGCACACACTGTAGTCCTACCAGTTGGAAGGCCGAGATAGAATCATAAATTCAAGGCCAGTCTGAGCTACAAAGCAAGACCCTTTCTCAAAAAGATTTTTAAAAATTATGTTTCAGGAACATTTTAAACCTATTGTTTTAACTTTATTTTTTAAATTAACACACAACAAAACTGACCATTTTGTATATTCAGTTCTATGAATTTTAGCACTTCTATAGATTTTAACACATCTACCAGGAATATGAAAATAAAAAGACATTTCCATTATTCCAAAATACTTCTTCATGTTATTTATTTCTTTGGAGTCACACTAGAACCCCATCCCGAATGCATGACAATCATTCTCTGTTTTTGACACCTATAGCTTTGCCTTTTCAGAAGTGCTATATAAATGGAATCAGGTAGCGTGAACTGTCTCTTGTCACACAAGCAATGAATAAAAACATTAAATGTATAGTAATTCTATAAATCCTGATGCTCAGAGGCCCCACTCCTTCAATTAATGTAAAAATCTAGTCTTGTCACTAGTCTTTTCTCGTATGCATAATAATGAGGCTCCTGACCATGATATCTGAGGGTTGGCCATTATGCTGTGCTGTTCGCAATTTGCTGCCTGTGCTTCTGGAATATTCCTTGGATTCCGACTTCTGATGTTCTCTTTCACCTTGGTCACCAGGAGAGCCTCTGCTGCTTCTCTAGTTGTCCTTGTAAAACCCTTCCTTCTATTGTTTACAAGCACAGGAAGTAAGGAGGTAGGGAACTATTGTCTTGCTAATTGCAATCCTGAGTCTTGATGTTATTTTTTCTGAGGCTAATGTCTCACACTACTCTTCAGCCTCCCAAGGAACTTACAACCATTAGGCTGGTCTGTTCAAGAGTAAAGCCCACTATGCACCAAGGACTAAGTTCCCTCTCATAGGGCTCCCAACACCCATCCCACCCACTCCCCAAGTCATAGGACAGGACCTAGTATCCTCAACCTCTTGGGAAGCTGCAGTTGGGTGGCCCAACAGCCCACATGCACAAAGAACCTGTAGGGGCCAATATTGTCTCATACCACATTTTCCTCTCCCAGTATTTTTAACATTCGGCTCCAATCCAGCCAAATCACAATTGCACCTGTAGTTTCTAAATGTTTTACAGTAAGTATGCACTACTATTATAATTTTAGAGCTGGAGATTTAGCTCAGTGGTTTTGCCACCTGCCCCGCAAGCACAAGGACCAGAGTTCAATCCCCAGTACCAAAAAAAAAAAAAAAAGTGACTATTATAATTTTAGAAATATTAAGTTGGGCTTGGGAATATATGCCTGTAGTCTCAGTGACTCGGGAGGCTGAAGTAGAAGGATTGTGAACTGGAGATCAGACTGGCCAATTTAGCAAGACCCTGTCTCAAAATTTAAAAAGGCTACTAGGGATGTAGCTAAGTGGTAAAGCACCCTTGGGTTTGATCCCCAATACCAGGGCTGGGGGAAATATTAAAATACTTATAGAAGATATTGCCTATAAAAATAGCCTCTCCCTATAGTCTAGACATTTCTCAGACCAAGAAGTAGAAATAACAAGTAAACATATGAAAAAATGTTCAACATCATTGGTCATTCGAGAGATGAAAATGAAAACAATGCTGAGATTCAATGTCACTCCAGAAAGAATGGCTGCTATCATGAAAGCAACCAATAACGAATGTTGGCAGGGATGCGGGGAAAGAGGAACACCGCTCCACTGTTGGTGGGAGTGTAGACTGGTGCAACCACTGTGGAAATCAGTTTGGAGATACTTCAAAAAACTAGGACTGGAAGTCCTATTTGACCCAGCTATTTCCCTGCTGGGGATCTTCTCCAAAGAATTAAAAGAATCATACCACAGTGATATATGTGCACCCATGTTCATAGCTGCACAATTTGTAATAGCTAAAACTTGGAAACAGCCCAAATGCCCATCAACTGGAGACTAGATAAAGAAAATGTGGGGGTTTTTTTTAATAAAATGGAGTACAACTCGGCCATAAAGAATAAGAAACTAGAAACATTTGTAGCTAAATGGATGCACATTGAGGTGATACTCTCAAGTGAAATAAATAGAACACACATGTTCTCTTGTCACACAAGAGAATAGTTTCTCTAGTGTGAGAAACTGAAAGTGTAAATAAGGACTAAAAGGTATAATAGATAATGTGAAACAGGAAGGAAAGGGGCAAAGGGGAAGTGGGAGGGGTAGGGGAAAGGAAAGAAGGGAACAGAATCAATATGAGAAAATGGAAACAAAGTCTTTGTAGATAGGGAGGGGTAGAGGGGTTGAAGGGAGGGCAGGGGAATGGGGAAAAAATAAGAACCAAAATGGATTATGTAAAGGTGGAAATTTCCAATTATGAATGTCATTAGATTGTATTCCTTAAATATGGTCTAGTTTTTAGACCATTAACTTTTCTCATGATTCAAACTCCAAAATTACTTATCTTTTTGTTAGGTGAAAGATTATATGGCTCTGGATTAAAATTTTTGTTTAAAATATTAACCACCCATGTTTTTAATTGAGTCCCTATTGTTAAAACTTCTAAAAAAATTTCAGTGATATCCTCTAAAGTTCTTAGTGAGAAACTTAAATATTTCTTTCCCCTCTATTGTACAGAAATGGCAAATCTCTAAGAAGCTGGATATTCTTTTTAGAAGAATATAAGAATACAAAATATTCCAATAAGTGAAAAGATAATGGTACCACTTTATATGCAGTGGGTATGAGATTTGAGGGGGCTGTTCCACTTAGCCTTGTTCACCCACTCCCTTTCAGTGATGGGCTCCTCAATCGTGACAGGAGCAGATCTATCAGATGAGTGGTTGGGGAAAAACAGGCTATTCAGAGATGTGGGTTGGATATAAAGATAAGCACCTCCCACAAGACTCTCAGAAAGCAACCATACCAGAAGAAAACATTCATTTACCAAATACTTAGGCACCCTTTACTTGCCAAGCATGGTTCCAGGTTCTGGGGATGTAGTAGAAAACTGCATCGTGAAAATGCCTGCTATCATGGAATTCACATGCTAGGCATGGGTGGGAGGCAGCTGTGGAAGAAAAATAAGTGGGAGATGAAGATTAGTGAGGGCTACTCTAGTTGGGAATGGTCAGAAATGGCTTCTATAAGAAAGGGTAATATAAGTTGAGATCTAAATGATGAGGAGCTAGCCTTGATAGGAGGAAGGGGTGAAGGGAGTGTTTTGGTTTTTGCTTTTGTTTTTTTTGGTACCAGGGATCAAACTTGGAACCTTGCACTTGCAAGGCAGGTGGCAGAACCACTGAGCTAAATCCCTGGCCCAGGAAGTGTTTCAGGGAAAGGAAATACCTACAACAAAGGCTGGAACAAATTGCATGGGTTCAGGAAACAAAAGGCTAGGTAGCTCTGGATGAAGATGAAACAGAAGAGTTGTAAGAACCTCATTAACTATAAGTCTTGTAGGCCAACACAAAGAATCTTGATTTTAGATTTGGTGCAAAGAAAGATGTGGATGATTTCACACAGAGGAGGGAAATGATTTTAAACAGTTTCTAAAAACCACTCTGACTCTCTTTAGAGAGTCATTTAGGAGCTATCACGATATAGGAGGCCAGATGTGATGAGGTCTGGAGCAGGACTATAGCAATAGAGAGAGAGAGAAGGAGACAGCAATAGCAATGCTTGGAGGTGTTACAAGATTTTGGCGTGCTGAAGTTTCCTTCTAGAGGTGATTTCCAGGTTCTTTCTGTCCTGAGAAAAGAATTGGTCGAGACAAGTGCAAACCAATGCAAGCTTTTACATTTACTAAAAGTAAGAAAGAAACATGCTCTGCAAAGTGAGTTTGGGCCAAGAAAAACTAGGAAAGAAGGGTGAGAGTGGACAACCGTGAAAGAACACAGTAGCAGAGCGCTCAACAATGACTGTCCTCTTTGTATCACTACTCCTCAAGCTAGCGTCAGGGCGAACCCATCCTATCCAAAATAAGTACATAATATAGATGCTAAAGGCCTATTTCAATGTTTAAACATCCCTGTAATATAAATAAAGGAAGCTTTGGGTCTCCATAAAGAGAGTATTTATGATTAAAAATAAACCTGAAGGGCCGAGGATTTAGCCCAGTGGTACCATGCCTGCCTGGCAAGCGCGAGGTCCTGAGTTTGATCCCCGGTACCAAAAAAAAAAAAGTCCAAAATAAAGTTTTTAAAATGATAAAGCAGTAAACAGCTCTTCAGTCCCTCAGATCTTAAAATGTGAGAAAAAAAAAAAAAAAAAAGAAAGGTTTTCGCTTTTTGTCTCCAAAGCTGAAGGATTTTTAAAACATTCATTTACCCATAGAGAGGTCCTGAATATTCACATCCCCTAATCACACCTGACTCGGCTTTGTTTTTCGAAGTCCTTTTCTTGTTTGTTTGTTTTATGAGACAAGGCCATACTATGAAGTCCAGGCTAGCCTTGAAGTCAAGGTCCTCTTGGCAAGGTCCTGAGCCTTCCCAGTTCTGGAATTACAGGTATGCACTACACACAGTTTAGTGCTTTTGTTAATCATTAAGTGGATCCTTCCATGGGAAAGATCGCCACAGCTTCAGTTTTCTTTAGGGTAATAAGACCTTCCCACCTTTGTAAGATCTTTCTGTGTTGGAACATGGAGGGAGAGACATATTCCTCAGAGAACCAAGGGGCCCAAGTATGCCCTAGAACAGGTGAAAGCAAAGGACTGTGAGGCCTGAACCCAAGATCCAGAGCCTTAGGATACTATCCCAAGTGCTCCAAAGCAAATACACAGGAATGACCTACCTAGGTGTCACCTTGACCATCTACTTATTGCCCCTGGGCTCCCCTTCAAGTACCTCTACCCATCGTAGAAAAAATGAACTTGGAAAGTGAATAAGTGGCAGAATTTAGGAGGGGTTTTTTTTTCTAGTACTAGGAATTGAACTCAGGGTTTTGAACATACTAAGTAAGTGCTCCACCTTAACATTAAGCTACATTGGACTTCCAGGAAGATGGCAGAGTGGTGAACAGCAGAGAGAGGGCCTCTCCAAGGTTTGATGTCCAAGCACTGGAATAAAGCAATGTGAAGAAGAGAAGGGAGGAAGTGGGTCCCTGAGACCTGGGAAGCATATGAAGAGAGAATTGAAGCCCATGGGGAGAGTGAAGAGAATCTCCAACAAAGAAGAAGGCAATAGCAGACAGCATCCCTCCCTGAGCCCAGACATACTTCGTGGGAAGAGCAGCTTGAAACTATAGACAAACCATGAGTACTGGTGACCCCAGAGACCTCTGTGGAGAAATAAACAAGTGAAGTGGACCAGTGGATGCAGCAGACGGCAGTGGTTGGTGAGTTGCTGAGGTTTGGATGTCCATTAGGAGACAGCAATTGGCCAGTAGCCATCTTGGAGAGGGGCCAACAGAGCTTAGAACTCAGAAAAGCTGTGGACAGCTCCATCTAGTGGCTTTCAGTGTCAGTGTCAGAATTCAAATCGGCAGGCCAGGGAGCTGAGGGATGGGGAGAGCACAGAGTGTTGCAGAATCCACAGGACTAGTTCCAGCCTCACAACCAGAAACCAGCCTGAACTTCAGTGGAACTAAAGGTGCAAACTTGCTAGGATTATCCACTACTCCACCTTAAAGCTACAGCTGGATTGCTGGGATAATCACCTCAGATCTTTATGCTGCTCAAATGGTCTACTGGTGACAGCAGAGACATGCCTTGAAGTGGACATTTTTTTGTTGTTTTCTTACTTCTTTTTAAAATTTTTCTCTTCCCTTGTTTTGTTTTTTCTTTTTTATCCTTATTTTTATATGTATGTGAGTACAGTTTGTAGTCTTTTTGTTGTTCTTGTTTTTCTTTATTCCTTCTCTCTTACCCTCCTGTCTTCTTCACTAGTTTCCCAAAGTTTGTGTGATCTTCCTTTGTCCTCTATCCTTTCTTCTAATCTTTTCCTCTTGTTCTATTTCTCTATTCCTTTCACCAACTCCATCTAAATTTTTCACCTTGAGCTTAAAATTGCTATATTGAGGATTTATTCACTACATACATTTTTCTGGTTTGTTTTAGATTTTATTATAAAACCATAAATCTAGTTCATACAGTTAAAGGTGCCAAATTAATAGTTACCACAGTTTGTGATTTTCTAGGCTGTGTTTGATGCTATTGTTATTACTGATTGCACTACTTTGGCCAAGGTGACAAAATTGTTCTAATCAGTTGTTCTTCCTGGTATACCAAGACTGAGATTGCCTAAGTCTCATAAATAATAATATAGGCCAGTGCCAAAGAACCAGGGTCTAGGCCAAATAGATAGCAAGTTCTTATCCCCCCATAAATTGAAGAGGTAGGATCTTGCAACATACTCAAAACCCAAAAGACAGCTACACTTGGAAGATACCTGAAAAGTAGTCATTTCCTAAGGGTTCTAAATTAGCAGTAAAGCTACTCACCATAAGCAATCTACAAACATCAACTTAGGAATTGAACTAAAATCAAACAAATGAGGGCTGGAGATTTAGCCCAGTGGTTCTGCCTCCTGCCTTGCAAGCACAAGGACCCGAGTTCGATCCCCGGTACCCAAAATAATAAAAAAATAAAAACAAACAAACAAAAAGAAAATGAGAATACTTAAACAAGATGCAACCTTAGACTTCCAGTTCACCAAAGGCAAACCCAGAGGGGCAATGAGGTGGAACAGTCTGAAAGCCACCCACCTAGACTCTCTGAAGTAGTAACAACAGAAGTAACAAAGCAGATGAATGTGGCTCTAAAAAAAATCAAATCAGAAATAATTTTTCAGATAACTAGAGAGAGGAGGACCATAAGGAAATGTGTGATTAGTGACTCTAGAGCATATAGATGATAGGATTGTGGTTAGTCACCAGGAAAAGGAAGATTTTTTAAATAAAGTAAGGGACCATGAGAAATCAATCCAACAGCTGCTAGATGAGACTAAGAAGAATAACATAAGATTGATTGAGTCAGGACCAAGACAGGCTTGCGACCAAGACAGAGTGAGGAGGACCCCTCCCCCCACCCCCGGGCATGCCCACCAGCCCACAGCTTGGCCGAGAGGGGCTGAGAGGGGCCAAGTGGGGCCCAGCGGTTGCAGGCTGACCAGGACCTGCTTCCTCTGGCTTGATCCGCCAGCATGCAACCAAGATAGGCCTGAACCAAGACAGGGTGAGGAGGAACCCCCTGGGCACACCCACCAGCCCACAGCTTGGCTGCATGGGCACCTTCAACAACAGCCCCCACCACCACCTCTGGCCTTTTGACTGTGCAGATACTTGGTTCCACACACACTGCAGAGGCACAGGGGGACATAAAAGCCATTGTCCTGAGTGGCAGAAGTGAACAACAGAGAGAGGTCCTCTCTCAGGCTCCTTGATGAAAACAAGCCCACTGGAAAAGTGAAAAGAATCTCTGTAATAAAGGCATACCAGACCACTGTGATTGGTAAGTTGGAGAGATCATCAGCTCCCATTGGAACCTGGACTTTCTTCAGGGGAAAGGCAGCTGGAACCTGCAGTAGAACTTTGCAGAGTGCAACCATGCAGGAGGACAGGAAGCTCAACTTGGGACTTGCAGCCAGAAATCCACCTGAATCTCACAGGCCTGGGACTAGCTTACTCAGACTCATTGACTTATAATTGCACACTGCGGCCCATGTTGTCTATTGTGACAGCAGAGATATACCCTGAAGGAGCCCCTTCATTTTTAAAGGTGATAGATTAATAACTACCACAAATTGTCATTCTCTAAGATGTATTACATGCTATGGTGTTGCTGATTGTATCACTTGGGCTAAGGTGTTGTGATTGATCTAATCAGTTGTCCTTCCTGATATAATGAAAATGAGATAGCCTCAGAGACATTAGAGATTCAAAACCTAAAGACCAGCTATATCTAGAAGACACCTCTGAGAAGCAATCATTCCATAATGGTTCTAAATACATCAACAAAGATACTTACAATAAGCACCTTCAAAATATCAACCTAGGAACTAAACCAAGGACAGTACCAAAAACAAAAATGAGCAGACATTTAAGCAAGTCACAAACTCAGACTTCCACACCACAAAAGGCAAATTCTGGGGGAAATGAGGTGGAAAAACCTGATAATCAACCACCTCCACACCCTGAACTGATAGCACAGAAAGTAACAAAACAGATGAATGAGGCTCTAGAAACATTCAAAGCAGAAATAATCTCCCAGATAACTACAGAGATGGTGAGCAGAGTGAGACACATGATTAGAGGCTCAAGAACAGAAACTGATAAAAAAAAAAAAAAATAGATGAGCTCAGAAACATGCTGGAAGCCATGAATGCCCAGCATAAGAAAGAAATGGAAACCATGATCACCCAACATAAGAAAGAAATGGAATCCATGAAACAGATTCAAACAGATATTCAGGAGATTAAAAACTCCATTGAAAGCAGGCAGAGAAGATTAAGAGAATCTGAAGATACACTATCAGATATAGAAGACAGGATTGCAGTAGAGGATCATGAAAACACAGATTTCTTAAAAATAGTAAGGGACCACAAGAAATCAATTCAGCAGCTGCTAGATGATGCAAAGAAGAATAACATAAGACTGATAGGAGTCCACGAAAAAACAGGATACAATTGACATTAAAAAAAACTGTTCACAGAAGTAATAGTAGAAAACTTCCCAGACAGAGGTGGAGATTTGGACATACAGATAAGTGAGGCATATAGAACTCCACCTAGCCACAAAAAAAAATCATCTACACATAGACATATAATAGTCAAGATCCCAGAAATCCAACAGAAGAACAAAATCCTACAGGCAGTTAGAGAAAAGAAACAAATCACCTATAAAGGAAAGCCCATCAGAATCATGGCAGACTTCTCAACACAAACCTTCAAACCAAGGAGAGCCTACAATGAAGTATTTCAAACCCTAAAAGAAAATAACTTCCAACCTAGACTGTTGTATCCTGCAAAATTGTCTTTCAAAATTGATGGGGAAATTAGATATTTCCACGACAAAGAACACCTGAGAAATTTCATGAACACCAAAACAGCACTCCAACAATTCTAAGCAATATCCTAGAAAAAGGCATCGAAGGTCACAACTCCATGAGGCTCAATAGAGGGAAGCCACCAGGCAAGGTAAGAAACTAAAGGGAAAGGGAGAAAAATAAATAAGAGCCAACAACAGTAAAACATTATGACAAGGATGAGTCAATATCTATCAATTATAACTATCAGTGTTAATGGCCTCAATTCACCAATCAAAAGAAGTAGACTGACAAAATGGATTAAGAAGCAAAATCCAGCAATATGCTGTATACAAGAAACACACCTAACTCAAAAAGAAACTCATAGACTGAAAGTAAATGGATGGAAAACAGCTCTCCATGTGACAGGAACCCAGAAAAAAGCAGGGATAGCAATCTTATTTGCAGACAAAGTAGATTTCAAACCAAAACTGATTAAGAGAGACAAAGATAGTCACTACATCCTTGTGAAGGGGACAATCCAAGAGGAAGAGATGACAATCCTAAATATATATGCAGCAAATATGAATGCCCCCAACTATACAAAACAAATATTAATGGACATAAAAAACCAAATAAGCACTAATACAGTTGTAGTGGGGGACCTCAATACCCCACTATCACAAATAGACAGATCATCTAGACAAAAAATTAACAACAAAATTCAAGAACTGAACCATGCTTTTGAACAAATGGACTTAATGGATATTTACAGAGTGTTCCACCCCATAAATCAGAATACACATTCTTTTCAGCTGCACACAGGTCATTCTCCAAAATAGACTACATGCTAGCTCATAGGACATGTCTAAATCAATGTAAAAGAATTATATTATATTAATTATATTATTGCACTATGGTCTGTATATTATCAGACCATAGTGCAATAAAATTGGAGATCAATGACATGAGAAACTCCAAAACTCCCATAAACACCTGGAAATTGAATAACACCCTCCTGAACAACCAATGGGTCACAAAGGAAATTAAAGAAGAAATTACACAATTTCTACAAGTAAACGATAATGCCAGTACAACATACAGGAATCTATGGGACACAATGAAAGCAGTTCTGCTTGGGAAATTCATAGCAGCGAATGCCCATATTAAGAAAACAGAGAGAACTCAGATAAATAACCTAATGCAGAACGTCAAGCTCCTAGAAAAAGAAGAGCAGAACAAATCCAAAGCTCACACAAGAGAGGAAATTATAGGGATCAGAGCAGAAATCAGTGCAATGGAGACTATGAGAATGATACAAAAAAATAATGAATCAAAGAGTTGGTTTTTTGAAAGAATAAATAAAATCAATAAACCTTTAGCCAACCTTATCAAAAAAAGGAAAGAAAAGGCTCAAATCCATGCAATTAAGAATGAAAAAGGAGAAGTCACAACAGATCAAGCAGAAATCCAGAGGATCATCAATACCTACTTCAAGAACCTGTACTCTAATAAAATGTAAAACACAGAAGAAATGGACAGATTCCTAGATACATACAAATTGCCAAAGTTAAATGAAGAAGATATAGAAATTCTAAACACCCCAATTACAAAGAGTGAAATTGAAAGTGTAATAAAAAATTTACCAACAAAGAAAAGCCCAGGTCCTGATGGCCTCACTGCTGAATTCTACAAGACATTTAAAGAAGAACTAATGCCATTACTCTTTAAACTCATCAAGGAAATTGAAAGGGAAGCAAGACTTCCAAATTCATTCCTGGAAGCAAGTGTTACTTTGATTCCAAAACCAGGGAAAGACCCAACCCAAAAAGAGAACTACAGGCCAATCTCCCTAATGAACATCGATGCAAAAAACCTCAACAAGATACTGGCAAACAGAATACAGAGGGTCATCAAGAAGATCACACACACTGACCAAGTTGGATTGATCCCAGGGATGCAAGGATGGTTCAATATTTGTAAATCAATAAATGTAATGCACTATATTAACAGAGTCAAGGACAAAAACCATATCATCATCTCAATAGATGCAGAAAAGGCATTCGGCAAAATCCAACACTCATTCATGATAAAAACCCTACAGAAAATTGGAATAGAAGGTCTTTATCTCAACCTGATTAAGGCTATCTATGAAAAACCAACAGCCAACATACTAAATGGTCAAAAACTGAAAACTTTCAGGCTAAAATCAGGAACAAGACAAGGATGCCCACTATCACCAGTCCTGTTCAATATAGTTCTGGAAACTTTAGCCACAGCAATTAGAAAAGGGAAAGAAATAAAAGGAATAAAGATAGGAAAGGAAAAAGTTAAACTGTCATTATTTACTGATGATATAATACTTTACATAGAAGATGCAAAAAACTCCACTAAAAGACTTCTAGACTTAATTGACAGATTCAGTAGAGTAGCTGGATACAAGGTCAACACTCAAAAAACAATAGCCTTCCTGTACACAAATAACAGACTCACTGAGAGAAAAATTAGGGAAAGAATTCCTTTTACAATAGCATCCAAAAAAAAGAAATATCTAGGAATCAGTCTAACAAAGGAAGCAAAAGACCTCTACACTGAAAACTACAGCACTCTGAAAAAAGAGATCAAAGAGCATACAAGAAAATGGAAAGACATCCCTCGTTCCTGGGTAGGAAGAACCAATATAGTGAAAATGGCCATACTTCCAAAACTACTATATAGATTTAATGCAATGCCAATTGAAATTCCAACAATATACTTCACAGAACTAGAGAAAACAATTCAAAAATTCATTTGGAACCATAAGAGACCTAGAATAGCAAAAGTAATTCTGGGAAACAGAGACATGCTGGGAGCATCACAATCCCCAGCTTGAAACTATACTATAAAGCGACTGTGATAAAAACAGCATGGTACTGGCAAAGAAACAGACCCGGGGATCAGTGGAATGGATTAGAGGACGCAGAAGCAACTTCAGACATACTCAGCCACCTCATCTTTGACAAAGGAGTCGACCACCCTCATTGGGGGAAAGATAGCCTATTTAATAAATGGTGTTGGAAAAACTGGATTTCAACCTGCCAGAGATTAAAACTAGACCAATATCTATCACCATGCACTAAACTAAGCTGGAAGTGGATTAAAGATCTAAATATTAAGGCAGAAACACTAAACTTGTTGGAAGATAAGTTAGGTAGAACTCTTGAAGATACTGGCATAGGAAAAGACTTTATGAACAAAACCTCAGTAGCACAGGAACTAGCAGAAAGAATCAACAACTGGGATATCATCTTATTAAAAAGCTTCTGCACTGCAAGACAAACCATCAACAGAGCTAACAGACAACATACAATGTGGGAAAAAATTTTCAGCAGCTATAACTCAGACAAAGGGCTACTATCTAGAATACATAAAGAACTGAAAAAAGTCAGACACCCCAAATTCAAAGACCCAATTCAAAAATGGGCATCTGAAATGAACAGACATTTCTTGGACAAAGAATTAAACACAGCAAATAAACATATGAAAAAATGTTCAACATCACTGGTCATTCGAGAGACACAGATGAAAACAACACTGAGATTCCACCTCACCCCAGAAAGAGTGGCTGCTATCAAGAAATCAACCAATAGCTAATGCTGGTGGGGGTGTGGGTAGAAAGGAACTCTTCTCCATTGTTGGTGGGAGTGCAGACTGGTGCGATCTCTGTGGAAATCAGTGTGGAGATACCTCAAAGAACTAGGGCTAGAGGTTCCATTTGACCCAGCTATTCCCCTGCTGGGTATTTACCCAAAAGAATTAAAAGAATCATACCACAGAGATGTATGTGCACCCATGTTTATAGTGGCACAGTTTGTAATAGCTAAAACTTGCAAACAGCTCAAGTGCCCATCAACTGGAAACTGGATAAAGAAGATGTGGTTTTTTTATAAAATCGAGTACTACTCAGCCATAAAGAATGAGATACCAGAGTCATTTATAGCTAAATGGATGCATATTGAGGCCATACTCTTAAGTGAAATAAATAGGACACACATGCGTAAATACCAAATAGTTTCTCTAGTGTGAGAAACTGAAAGTGTAAATAAGAATTAAAAGGATTAATAACTAATAATTGATACTTTGAAAGAGGAAAAGCTCCAAAGGTGTAGGGGTGGTGGGAGGAGATAGGAAAAGGAAAGAATGGAAAGGAAAAATTATGAGAAAAGAAAAAAAATGGAAACAAAGTCTAAGTAAATAGGGACGGGTTTAGGGGTGAAGGGCACACAGGTAATGAGGAGAAAATAACCAAGATACATCATGTACAGGTACAAGCACCCAATGATAAATGTAAATGTATTATATACCTAAAATGTACCAATAAAAGAATTTAAGTAAAAAAAAAAAAAAGATTGATTGGAGTCAATGAAAATCCAGGAGGTAGCACAAATGATATTTTAAAAAATGGTTCACAGAAGTAATGGCAGAAAACTTTCCAAACAGGGAAGTTTTCCAAACAATGAGGCATATAGAACTCCAATTACCCATGATCAAACAAGAATCTACATCTAGGCATATAATAGTCAAGATTCCAGAATTCGGGCTGGGGATTTAGCTCATTGGTTCCGCTGCCTGCCTTGCAAGCACAAGGTCCCGAGTTCGATCCCCAGTACCAAAAAAAAGAAAAAAAAAGATTCCAGAAATCCAACACAAGAACAGAATATTAAAAGCTATTAGAGAAAAGAAACAAATCACATATAAATGAAAGCCCATCAGAATCACAGCAGATTTCTCAACACAAACCCTCAAGTCAAGAAGAGTTTGAAGTATTTCAAGTACAAAAGAAAACAACCTCCAACTCAGATTGATGTATCCTGCAAAACTATCTTTCAAAATTCATGGAGAAATAAGGTAGTTACATAACAAAGAACATCTGAGCAAATTCATAAACACCGAATCAGCACTCCAAAATGTTCTGAAGGATATTGTAGAAAGTGATAACGAGGATTACAACTCCATGAACCCCAACAGAATGAATCCACCAGACATGGCAATAAATTAAACAGAGAGGGAAAAAAGGGAACCAACAACAGGAAAATAACATGACAAGGATACGTCCATAAGTGTCAGTTATAACTATCAATGTTAATGGTCTCAATTCACCAATTAAAATAAAGAAGACTGACAGAATGGATCAAGAAGCAAGATACAATGATATGCTGTATATATGAAACACACTTAATTCAAAAAGAAATTCATAGACTGAAAGTCAAAGGATGAAAAACAATACTCTATGCAACAAGAACCTGGAGAAAAACAGAGGTAGCTATTCTATTTGCAGACAAAGTGGATTTCAAGCCAAGACTAATTAAGAGAGACAAAGGAGGTCACTATACTCTTTTAAAGGAACAATTCAAGAGGAAGAGATAACAATCATGAATATATATGCTCCAAATATTAGTGCATCCAAGTATAGAAAACAAATATTAACAGACATAAAAATCAAATAAGCACTAATACAGTTGTAATGAGGGAACTCAATATCCCACTGTCACAAATGGACAAATAAACTAGAAAAAATATCAACAATGAAATATTATAACTCAACTAAACTTTTGAACAAATTAATGGTGTCTACAGTGTTCCACCACACAACATCAGACTATGCATTCTTCTCAGCTGCACATGGAACATTCTCCAAAACAGAATACATACTAGTTCATAGAACATGTTTGAGTAAATACAAAGGGATTGAAATTATCGCATGTATACTATCAGATCATAGTGCAATAAAATTGGAAATCAATGGCAAAGGAAACCACAAAAACTACATAAACATATGGAAATTAAATAACATCCTCCTGAACAACCAATGGATGGTAGGTGAAATTAAAGAAGAAATTAGACACTTGCTACAACTAAATGATAATGCCATAACAACATACCACAATTTATGGGATGCAATGAAAGCAGTCCTACAGGGGAAATTTATAGTGGTGAAATCCCAAATCAGGAAAGCAGAGTGAGCTCAAATAAACAACCTGATGTTGAAACTCAAACTTCTAGAAAAAGAAGAGCAAGTTAAGCTCAAAGCTTGTACAAGGGAGGAAATTATAAAAATCAAAGCACAAGTTAGTGCAATTCAGACTTAGAAAATGATATAAAGAATCAATGAATCAGAGTTGGTTCTTTGAAAGATTAAATAAAATTGACAAACCCTTAGCTAACCACATCAAAAATGGAAACAAAAGACTCAAATCCATGCAATTAGACATGAAGAGGGTAAAATCACAGCAAATACTGCAGAAATGCAGAAGATCACCAATACTTACTTCAAGAATCTGTACACTAATAAGATGGAAAACACAGAAGAAATGGACACATTCCTAGATACATATGAATTACTGAAACTGAATCACGAAGATAAAAAAATTCTAAATAAACAAAAACAGTCAATGAAATTGAAAATAAAATTAAAAATCTAGCTACAAGAAAACCCCAGGCCCTGACGGACTGACTGCTGAATTCTATAAGAAATTTAGAGAAGACCTGATCCCACTTCTTCTCAAACTCTTTAATGAAATTGACAGGGAAGCAATATTCCCAAATTTATTCCTGGAGGCAAGCATTAACCCTAATATCAAAACCAGACAAGGATCCAACCAAAAAAGAACTACAGGACAATCTCCCTAATGAACATATGCAAAAATCCTCAATAAGATACTGGCAGACAGAATGCAGCAAATCATCCAGGAGCTTATTTGCCATGACCAAGTAGGATTCATCCTAGGGATGCAGGGATGGTTCAACATATGCAAATCAACAAATGTAATATACCATATCAACAGAGCCAAGGACAAAACCCACATAGTCATCTCAATAGATGCAGAAAAAGCATTTGACAAAGGCCAACACCCATTCATGATAAAAACCCTACCAAAAATTGGTTATAGAAGGTCTTTATCTCAATCTGATAAAAGCCATATATGACAAACTAACAGCCAACATCAAATATTAAAAGCTTTCACTTTAAAATCAGAAACAGGACAAGGATGTCTGCTGTCACCACTCTTGTTCAATATAGTTCCGGAAACATTAGCCACAGCAATTAGACAAGAGAAAGAAATAAAAGAAATATGGATAGGAAAAGAAGTTAAATTATCATTATTTGCAGATGACATGATACTCAACATAGAAGACCACAAAAGTTCCAGCAAAAGACTTCTAGACTTAATAACCAAACTCAGTATCGTAGCTGAATACAAAGTCAACACTAAAAAATGAACAGCCTTGCTGTACATGAATAGCAAATTCATGGAGAGGAAACAACACTTTTCACAATACCATCAAAAAAAGAGAAATACTGGGCTGGGAATTTAGCTCAGTGATTCTGCTGGCTGCCTCACAAGTTCAATCCCCAGTACCAAAAAAGAGAGAGAAATACCTAGTAACCAATCTAATGAAGGAAGTAAAAGACCTCTACATTGAAAACTACAGTACTCTGAAAAAAAAGATTGAAGAAGATATCAGAAAATGGAAAGATATCCCTTGTTTTGGGGTAGGAAGAACCAATATAATGAACATACCCATACTTCCAAAATTATTATACATATTTAATGCAATCCTTATCAAAATTCCAATAGCATATCTCACAGAATTAGAGAAAACAATCCTAAAATTCATTTGAAAGCAGCAGAGACCTAGAATAGCAGCCAATTTTAGGCCACAAAGGCAAGACAGGGGCATCACAATCCCTAACTTGAAATTGTACTACAAAGCTACCGTGACAAAAACAACATGGTGCTGGAAAAAAAAAAAACAGATATTGGTGTAGGCAAAGACTTTATAAACAAAACCCCAATCACACAGGATCTATCACAAAGAATCAGCAACAACAGTTATCTTATTAAAAGGCTTTTGCAGAGCAAGAGAAACCACCAACAGTGCGAAGAAACAACCCATAGTGTGGGAAAAACTAAGCTACCTCACCAGCCCCATATATATATATATATATATATATATATATATATATATATATATACACATACACATACACACACACACATATATACATATATACATATATACACACACATACATATATATATATATCTCAGTGAGGGACAGGGTGGTAAAAATTATGGCAGGGATATATGTATATATGTATATATTTATATGTATATATTATACACACACAAGAGCTCTTTAAATTACTCAGGCTGGCCTTAAATTTAACAATCTTCCTGCCTCAACTTCCTGAGTAGCTGAGATTGTTAGATGTGCACCTCCAAAACTGGGTAGGAGTACATTCTTTTACCCACATTTCATTGAGCAGCCTGGGAATGGACTAAGAAAAGCTCTCTTGTAGATACACAATACTTGGGCTGAGAATGTAGCTCAGTGATGGAGCAATTGCCTAGCATGTACAAGGCCTCAAGTTTGATCCCCACCACTGCAAAAAACAAAAATTGTAAGAATACACATTATTTGTAGAAAATAATTTGAAAAACAGATCCAGGAATACCCTGGTCTCTTCAAAACTTCCCCCTATTAATCTCCCGGCCTTTATTTCCTACCATCCTCTTTCTCACTCACTGTAATCCAGCCACTCTGCCCCTCCTTTTTTCCTGAAAAAAAAAAAGAAAAAAGACACACTTCCACCTATACCCTTCACATTTGCAGGACCTCTACCTGGAATACTCTCCTCAGATCTGTATAGCTTATTCCCTTACCTTCTCCAAGTCTTGACTTTATTGTCACTTTTGGAAGAAGGCTTACCCTTGCCAAACTCATTTAATCTTGCACACTTCCCCATTATCTTACTCTTTTTTGCAAAGCATTTACCACCTTCTAGCATGTATCACTTACATACATTCTGCATCTATTGTTTATTGTCTGTATCAGTGATGGTGAACCTTTTGGAGACTGAGTGCCAAACTATAACCCAAAACCCACTTTTTTATGGCAAATTGCCAACTGAAATTAGCCCTGAATACTGAGAGTTTAGTTTAGAAAAAACAACTCTACATCAACATCTTTTCCTTAAAAGGAAAACACAATAATATATGTGCCATAGGTTTGCCACCAGTGGTCTCTATCTTCGCACTAGAAGACAGCTCTGCAAAGGGTGGAATGTTTTACCTTTTGTTTAGTGCTGATTCCCCTAGGGCTACTACAGTCCCTGCCACACAGGATATTCTCAATACTAGTTGTAGATTAAATGAGCAACAAAACTGGAGTAGGATACAAGAAGTAAAAGAAAGGTAGACAGGAGACAAGGAAATCATAACTAAAAATTGTACTTTTAAGAAGACTGCAATTTTGGGCCTCACACAAACTTTTTCAAGCAAAAGAACTTCATTCAATATTTGGTCATGATTCCAATCTGTTAACATGAACAGTTCAAAAGAGCACCTAACAATAAAGACAAAAATCACGTACTGTCATCCTCCTGAGGAACTCAATGATTATGACATCAAAAACATGGATAATTTACCTTCCAGTAAGATCCATCGCAAAGTGAGGATATTATTAGGATGAAATAAAAAAGAAAATCTGGAACCAAATGCTGAATCAGATAAGAAAATAACTGAATTTCTTATTACACAAGAAGAAAACAGAATTTGCAGTTCACCAGTACAATCCCTACTGGATTTATTTCAGACTAGTGAAGAGAAGTCAGAATTTTTGGGTTTTACAAGCTACACTGAAAACAGTGGTATATGCAATGTTTTGGATATTTGGGAAGAGGACAATTCAAACAATCTGTTGTCAGCATTTTTCTCTTCTTCAACTTCTACATTTACTGGCTTTTAATGCTTAAAAAAATATACTCAGAAATAAGGTTCATGTTCTCACAATTTTTATAATTAGGATTTTTTGCTGATGTTGTTTACAGAACTATATTTAAATATTAATAAAGGTGATGTTTGTAATTTTTTTACAGAATTGAATGAATAGTATCTGACTTTTGTTTTGGATAGGATACATTATTATTCATCTTGAAAGGAGAAACTTGTACAGATGTCTGTAGACTACTAGAATTTTCATTTACAATTAATTCATGTTCAGATATGTCAAAAATGCAATCCTGTTTGTTTTTACATGGAGGTAGCTGTGTAAAACTCTGTTTTGTGTCATTTTCAGCTGCATTTAACATGGAACAGTCATTAATCATTTTCTCATTAAGTGCTTTCAATTCATTTGAAGGGAAAGGGATGGGTTCTGAAATAAACATGAACTTTTCTTTGGGTTCCTGGGTTTCTTCAAAGAAAGTCTGCTTAATCATCTGTACATTATCTTCCCTGAAGTCTTTCTGAGAAATATGTTGCAAGTCTAGCCTTTCTTTTGGTTCAGTCTTTTTGCAGACATTTGAAGAAGTAAGAGAAGGGGATCCAACACTGCATTTTATTCTTTTCTTTTTAGGTGAGTCTTTTTCATTTTCCACAAAATCAAAAACTAATTTAGACACAATATTATCAACGACTTGGTACTGGTCACTTTCTGCAAAGTTTCTGTGTTGCTCACTAAGTAGGTGAGTTTCAAGATTTTCATATTTCTGTAAACAACATTCACAATATCCTTTTTTTTTCTTCTCTTTCAACTGGAGGTGAACTGGGGTTCCACCACATTTATTGCCATCTGTTTGGATTCTTAGTTTAACCTGAGCTTGCTTTTGGATGCTAGCTGGCTTATCTACATCAAATGAACTGCAGGGCTTCTGAACAGAATAGTTTATAAAAGGCATATTGGTCAGCTGAAGATAAAATGGCCTATAAAATTGGCTCATATCTTCTACTTTTACAAAAGGCTTTTTGAGTCTTCCTGTTCTTGTTTTTCGTGTTCCAATACCAACTTTTTCCCCCCATCTCTTACAGAAGTACTTGATTTCTTGATTAAGTACAGCTCTTTTTTCTTTTGATCAATGTAGCATCTAATATCATCAATATGAATAATATTTACTCCCCATGATAGGGCATTTGATAATATACTATTTGAAGGAATAAGATCATGATCCTTGATAACTTTTTCAACTAATAATTTTTCCTTAGCTTAAACACATTGTGTCAGGTGTCTTAAATGAACTTCCATCATGACTGGGATGAGGCGAAGTGGTTTCTGCAGTATATGTGGATTCTGGACTTGGGACAGGAGAAATTCGACTCAGTGTTTGTGCAAATTTTGCTTTCTTTTTATTTGAAATAAGATAACTGATATCTTTGCTGAGAAATTCTTCAACTCGCCCTCCTAGGTCCTTTATGTTTTTTTGCAGTTTTTCAGATGAGGTGGCAGAAGGTAAGTTGATTTTGGCATCAAGATGTATGTCCTTCCCTTTCTTTCAATTACCTATGTTTTTGGTTGATTTTTTCTGAGTAGCTCCAATGTGGCTCCTCCTCTATTCAGCCATGTTGAAGTCTCATAAGTTATTAATATATATAAAAGTTTAAGATCACTTCTGGAAATTGATTGAGTGAAATTTCTAATATTTAATATCACATCAAAGTAATATTTTAAAAATTTCCTCTGAGTGGGGAGCCTTTGGGACTGAGGAATTATGGGACAAAACTCCCTCTGTGGCTGCAAAGCAGCGGCCTGAACTAATTTGCTTAAATTTTCTCCACTGATGGTAGCTTCTCTGATTTTTCCCCAGAGTCTTATTGTGCCCCACCAAAACAAGTGTTATTAAAAAAAAATATATATATATATATATATAGAGAGAGAGAGAGAGAGAGAGAGAGAATTTAACATACATATTTAAATTGACTATGATTTAAAGGTTAAGTTTTCTACATCTAAAGCAATAAGATTGTTTTAAGCTATTAACTCTTTCACAATGGGCCATAATTCATATGCCTCACTGGGCTGGGGATTTAGCTCAGTGGTGCTGCTGCCTGCCTTGCAAGAGCAAGGTCCTGAGTTCAATTCCCAGTACCAAAAAACCCCACAAACAAACATATGTCTCACTGACAGGTGGCTTCAACCAGTGGTTGTACACTCATGACAATTCAATTGGGTGGCTTTTTATTAATTTCATTACTAAAAAGGACCAATAAAAATGATTAGATCCATTTGTACCACCAATGGTACAAGCCACCTGATGGGACAGTCATGCATGTCATGATGGTGGAAATATGTACAATCACTCTTTGTTATGCTTACAAAAACCAGATTTTAAAAACCCAAAGATTTTATATTTTGCAAGATAATTTGTTGTATTTTTCATTGGTATGCTTATTTTTAAAAACTGACTACTTATTAACTTGTAAAATATTTCCAATGATCAGTTTATGATTGGATAAATGAATAACTATTGTCTTAGTTTATAACACACCCTATATATCTGGGGCTACAAATATATATACATGGAAAGGCAAAATATGCTCTGAATCTAAGCTTTAAAGTTAAACTTAATACATGCAAAGTAACTAATAAGAGTTCTCTTTTATATAATATATATTATATCTACACCTTAGACCCATTAGTCAACCCTCTCCTGACACTGCCAACCTGATGGCAGTGAATCTAGAGTATAACACGGCCTGCCCTTGATAGTGGCACCTGCTTGGTCCTCACTCACTAAATAGCATCCATACCCCCAGTGGACCCTGACCTTGCAATACAATGCTGTTAGCTTGCCCAGATCTGTAACACTCCAACTTTCAAAGCTCTTTATTAGCCTGTCCCTTCTCACTAGGTTCTCTCCTGTCTCATCACTATGGATTTTCAAGCACTGGCCAACTTTTTTCTCTCTTTTATCCCCTGAGAAGAATACCTATAGGGCATAGCACCAGTCTCTCCAGCTGTCCCTTTCCATGATCCATGAGAAAGGACCCCTTTTCTTGTGATTTTTCTGCCAATTATTAGAGAAAAATAGACCTATAGTAATAAAAACAACCAATGAGGAATTATTTATGAAATCTTATAAAATTTAGCAGTTTTGTTTTCTCATTTGTACATCTTGATTCATTTAAAACAATATTCACATCAACTCATCAACACTTTTCCTCATGCATCCTCTTTTGAGGAAAAAATATTTTCAGAATTTCTCAATTTGTAAAATAATGAATCAAAAATATTTATTGAACAATTACTATGTGCTCAGCACCATAATGTATCTGTATACAAAGGATCTCATGTAATCCTCATAATAGCTCTGTGAAGTTAATCTTAGGCTTCCCACTCCAGAAAGGAGAAAATTAAGGTCCAAGGAAGTTATGTGACTCTTGAGGTTGCACTGCTAGTAAATGGAGGACACTGAGTTTAAAGCTACAATTCACCTAAATTTAGAGTTCAAATTTTCAACTACTAGGCCAGGTGAGGTGGCACATGCCTGTAATCTTAGCACTCTGAGGGGCTGAAGCAAGAGGATTGTAAATTCAAGCCTAATCTGGGCAACCTGGCAATTTACCAACACCCTGTCTCAAAAAAGAAAAAAGGAGTGGGAGTGTAGCTTAGTAGGAAGGTCCTGGATTCTATCCCTTGCACTAACCCCTAAAAACCAACTACTAAAAAATATCTCTAATACATGACAGAAGCGAAAAAAGTAAGACAACAATACCTAGCAGAAAAAAATACTACTTGTGATTGCCTCAGAATAACCATATCAATGGTGTGAGTAGAATTTCCACTAGGAACCCAAGAGAGACACACATGTCATGTTGTCTGTTTTTGGACACTTCCTTTATTTTCACTGACTGGTGCCATATATTACTCCATTGAACAAATGTTCTATTGAGTGCTTCTAATGTGACAGAAAATAGTTTGGCCACTGGAAAGGGACAAGCAAAAACAAGCATAGCTCTCACATTCATACAACCCATGTATCTCTTGAAGTCAAATTCCTGGTAATATGTATTAATATAATTTAAAATGTTTATAATCTGTAGCCAAGACTCTCATCTCTAAAACAGAATAATCTGAAGTTCTCACAAATGATTGTGCATAGAGATGCTTTTCATAGAATCATTTACAATGGTGACAAATTTGAAACAACTGATGTGTAGTAGTAGAAAAATAATTAGGTTAATTTTGATACATTGTTATATTGGAATGAAATAGATTCATATAGTTTTTAGAGTTTTTATATATGAGCAACTATTTATATTATAATGTTAAATGAAAAAACAAAGCTGTAAAATAATGTTTAGAATGCTCTTTAGTACATGAGGTAATATATACTTGACTTATTTACATATATTAGAGTGAACCAAATGAAATTAATATTTATATGTCAAAATAACCAAATATCAGTCATTTTATAATGGCAAAAAATTTCAAAGAAAATAATCTAAATTATTGATGATTTTTAAATTTTTATTTTACTTTATTAGTATGCATGTATAGTACATAATATTTACATTCCTTCCGGAAAGTTGGTACATTTACATAACACATCTTAATTCCTTTTTCATCCCCTTCCTTTCCTCCCCCTCAACCCATCCCTTGACCCCCCTCCCTTTTTTGGACATGTTTGCAGTTCATGTTTACATTCCTTGTGTGGAGTTGTAACATGTACATAACACTTCCCAATTCCTTTTTTAAAGTTTATTTATCTTTTATTGGTACTTGTTTGCAATTCATGCAATTTAAAATCATCTTGGGAGTGGTTACATGTATATACTACAGCTTTTTAAAAAAATTCCATTATCCCCTGACCCCTTCCCCACCAGTTCCTCTACACCCTTTTTCATACTTGTTGATATTATTTGTCTTAGCTCATGTTACGGTGTATAGTGTTTACATTAATTGGGGTAGTTCCTGTACATGGCATATCTTTATTCTTCTTATTTCCCCTTCTCCTCTTCCTCACCTGCCTCCTTCTTCCCTTGGATCACTTCTGTTTTCCAAGAGATCCATCCCCTTGTCCATTTCTATCCATCCTATATCATTTTCTTTGTATTTTGCCTCACTCAAATAAGAGACACCATAGGATATTTAAACTTTTTGGTCTGATTTATTTTGTTCAACATTATTTTTTTTCCAGATGCATCCATTTTTCTATAAATGTCTCAAATTTGTTATTCTTTATAGCTGAGTAGTATTTCATTATATAGAGATACCACATTTTGTTTATCCAATCATCTGTTGATGGATATAGGGCTGCTTCCAGGATTTAGCTATTACATCAATTTCTTTTTAAAAATCCCTTATCCCTTCCCTCCTTTTTATCTCCCTCCATCTCTTGATCTCCTTGCCCTTTGAGAATGATCTCTTCCTACTTCCTATTATCTATCTTTTATTTTGCTCTTTATTTTTACTCTGGGGTTCTCAAAAGAAAAAGAAAAAAAGCAATATTTAAGCTTGTGTGACTGATTTATTTCACTTAACATAATGACCTCAAGGTGCATCCATTTTCTACGAATGACTCAAGACTATCACTCTTTAAGGCACAGTAATACTCAATGGTGTGTGAATACCACATTTTCTTTACCCAGTCATCTGTTAATGGATGTATGAGCCACTCCCAAGATTTAGCCATTATAAATTGTGCTACTATAAACATGACTATGCATGTGTCACTGTAATATGATGTCTTTAAGTCTTTTGGAAGATACCTAGAAGGGAGTAGCTGGGTCAAATGAAATTTCTAGTTTTAGTTTTCTGAGGAATCTCAACACTGATTTCCATAGTAGGTGTACTAGTTTAAATTTCTACAAACAGTGTAGAATGCTTCCTTTTCCCCAATAGACTCTCCAACATTTATTATTTGATTTTTTGATGATGGCCATTCTTTATGGAGTAATATGGAATCTGCGTTGTTTTAACTTGAATTTCTCTAATGGACAGCAATGTTGAGCTCTGCTTATTGGCCATTTGAACTTCTTCTGTGAAGTGTCTTATTTTTTGGTGGTGGGATTATCAATAATTTTCATTCTCTTCCTTATATTTTTGCATTTTCTATTTTTACCAATGTACAAGTGTTATGGTTTATGTCTAGATGTTCCCCAAAAAGCCTCATGCAGTCACGGGTGGTACTTTTTCAAAAGTGGCTGAATCTAGAGTGTGTGACAGATTCGTGGTGCAGTGCTTGGGTTAAGAGTGCTAGGATTAAGGATGGGTGATTACTAAATCAGTCCACTGGTTTGGTACCACACTAATCCCAGTAGTCTATATAGACTATAAAAGGGGCAGAAAAAAGTTGCTAAGGTCTCTTCCTTGCTTTGCTACATTCTGCCCACTATGAACTGTTTCTTCTCTGCAATGCCTGTCTGCCATGCCACACTGCTTTGGAGCCAACCAACTATGGACCGAAACCTCTAAAAACTATGATCTTAATAAACCTTTCCTCCTTTAATTTTGGGTGTCAGGTATTTTATTCAGCACTGAGAAAAGTAACTAAGATAACAAATATTACTTTTCTAATAAAAAGATTGTTGTAAAACAAAAAACCCTAAATGTTCCCTTTTCAGACACTTTACTAAATTATAATGCTAAATCCACTCTAACTGCATGTCTATAATTCATCATGCCAGTAACTACTGCAAATTTCACCATGGACTGTTAATTCCATTTCGTACATACTGCAATGGATTCTTAGCCCAGAAAAATATTTCAGTGTAGCAATGTGAAACAGAGGGTTGATTCAGCGCCTCATGGTAATGGGACATGATGTTTTTACACTGACCGCCTTAGAGCCAGGTTTCTAGAACCTGGCTTACAACATTTCCAAGAAAGCAGCATGAATTTTTATTGATAATCTCAACTCTGTGCAAAGCATTTTTGAGCAAAATATATTTTAGGACCAAAAGAATAGTATGTTATAAAATTCTAGCTCTTGAGGACAATAGGGAGAGATTTAATATGCTGGAAAAAACAATATTTTTTAACAGATAATATGAAATAACTTCTCAATCCTTTGTCAGTCATGACTGTTGAATGGTCACATTTGATAATATAGCCAGGAAAAATAGAAAATTAAATATTTAAATAAAATGGGTTATCATTACAAACGTAATATGATATATATTTAATATGATATATATATATATATATGAAAGAGAGAGAGAGAACTGTACAAATAATGTCACCCAGAGAATATGCAAGAATATAGCCACCCATAGTTTTGCCACTGGATGGACTCTGAGGAGGTCCCTCTAAAAAAGAGCTAGGGACCTTAACTCTCCCCTACCCACCAGGGAGTAAGTTTGGTTACTGTCATCACAGAAAAGCATTTCAAGATGCATCAGTGAGAAGCATAGGCAGATTTATTAACCAGAATCAGAGAAGCATCTGTCAGGTTGTCCATGAGTGGGCTAGGTTAAAATATAAACCATTTATTTGCATAGGTTTGGAGTTTGGAGATATGGTACCCAATTAGGAGTGCTATTCCTTTAAGAGTGGAAGTCTATGGAATTTGTGAGTTGATACAGTCAGAAGAAAAACCCTGGCACAAATTACAGACTTATCATATCTTTAAGGCTCTTAGGAATCTAATAGTGAAAAGCATGGCAGAAAACACAGGCTTGGGGGTTGAAAAGTCATTGTAATCTTGGGAAATTTTGATTGTTTCTTGAAGCTGAAGTCTTAAAAGTATATATATATATTTTTTGAGGTACCGGGGATCAAACTCATGACCTTGTGCTTGTAAGGCAGGCATGGCATCCTTGAGCTAAATCCCCAGCCCTTAAAATAATAATTTTAAAATTGCAATTTCCCCATCTCCTTTCTACCTATCCTTATTTCTTCTATCTGATCTCAGACTAATGGACTGTATGAGACTGTAGTCTCCTACGATGTATGACTGTGCATGTCTCTGCATGTGTGTGTGTGTTTGTGTGAGCCCTCTGTTTCTGTGGGCTCCATATCCATGGATGTGGACTAAAACCACATCCAACCATTTTCTAAAAATATTGCAAAAATAAAAAATAAAAATATTGCATCTGTACTGAACATGTGCAGACTTTTTCTTATCAGTTTTCCTTAATCAATACTGTATAACAATGATTTACATAGCATTTACATAGTATTAGCTATTATAAGTAATTTACAGATGATTTAAGTATAGAGAAGAATATTAATAAGTTATACATAAATTGCCATTTTATATAGAGGACTTGAGCAACAGATTTTGATATCTGAAGGTGTGCTGGAACCAACTTTACATGTGACTGAGATACAATTACAGGCACACACACGTTTTATACTTTAGTGAGTGCTATGTACCATGCATTATGTTGAGACTTTATCTTCTTGAGCAAACATGCACGTAAATGCAAAACTGCCCATTGTGAGAAATTAGATGAATGCAAAGAACAGGGTGTGAACTCATTTAAGTAGGTTTCTGCTGCTTACAAGTTAAAGTAGTTTGTTAAAGACAAGAGATACTTTTAACTTCCCCCCTCCACTCTTGAAGTCTGCAGAAGCTTGAGTTGAGGCACATTTACAATGAACATGGAACCAGGAATGTTCCAAGCGTTGATGCTAAGGAATGTCAAATAAGGCTCTGAAATCTCCATGAAGGTATTGACTTTCTCATTGGAACCCCTTGCAGTATTGTATCACTCAATTATAAAAGCAACTTATTTTTAACATTTTGTGACCAATTTCAACATTTCCTGACTACATGGCTTTAAAATGGAAATGAGGGTAGCTATTATATTTTTTAGTTTGACAGGGCAGAACAGGCAATAATAAATGGTATTCACATAAATGGGCTTAATTTTGGGGGGGGGGGGTGTACCAGGGATTGAACTCAGGTCCTTGCACTTATGCAGCAGGCGGCGAAACCACTGAGCTAAATCCCCAGCCCAATAGCCTTAATTTTAAAACCCAAAGACAGTCAATAATATGATCTATGTACTTTTCTATTATGATGACATATAGCATACAAAATATTAAGTATGTTCAACACTTAATGCATTTTGATCATACTACTCTGTCAAGATATAATAAATCAACAAGAAAGTCTACCAACAACTACCTCCTCCAAGTAGTACCTATTGAACTATTCTTAACTTTTTTATATAGTCATGGAACTTGAAAACTGCCTCAAATTAGCATAGGCATCACACATTATCCCATTATTTCAACCACCAACTAAGGAATTGCCACTGTAACAGTTACTGAGTATATTTTTATGCAAAACTGATTTTACTGACATTTTAAAGCATGCAATTTGTCTTAACCCATGTGTCATTTTATTTATAAAAACTCCCAGGACTGAAGAATGAAGCTTAAAAAGTTATGCATTTTTTTCTCTTGGCAGGGTAGACTTGATGGAGAATAACTAATAACATTGTGCAATGGCTTGTAAGATTTGGAATTATACCATTGTTGTAGATAGGAAATAAAAGACCTTTTTCCATACCACCCCCTCAAAAGAAGGGAAGAGCCAAGACACCAGATGAACTCACTTGGACTTGATTGTATACTTTAATTTTTTTTATTTTATGATGGAACATCCTGTAAAAGGGGATATATTCCTAAAACATTACGCTGTTGGCCCTGTTCTCTACACTGCCTCCCCTCCCCAACTAGGCAAAGAGGCCCTTGTAAACAAGCTATGGACAGCAGTCAAAGGGATTGAGATACTGGTTGTGCAGAACACAAAGGTTGTAGTTTGTCACTAGCTAGTGTGAGTTCTTGCTTCAGTAGTAATGGAAATTAAAACTGAGGCATTCAGCATGAATTTACAGGGAAAAGCTTTAACTGAAAAATAAGAGAAAATAAAGTAGAGATGGGGCATAGCTCTGACAAAGATTAAGCCAATTCCCTAATAAACAAAAGGAACAAGATAGTTTGAGGAACTGAAGGGAGCATAGCTCTGAATAAGTAGATCAAACACTCACAAAAAATGAACATCAGTTCTATGGGGTGTAGTGGTGGGCTGGGGTCTGGTTTATCATAACCTGGTTTATCAGTCCTGGTTTCATAGCTCCAGAGAAATCTTTATGGCTTAAAGGACAATTTGGTTCCCATGAGATGATTGTTCTTGCTTGGAAAAATGATCTTATTATGGGATGGTATGAGACACTCTGCTTTTCCTAGAACCCAAATAAACATAGGCTTAAGGACAATGGCTGAAGACTTCTAGAAATTGTTCTGGGGGTTCTGAAACTGGACAATGTAAGAGCTAGTAACTAAATGTCCTTGAAAATTCTGAAACTTACTTTAGTTACTGTTATTTTGGTGTGTCCAGTCTTAAAGCGGAATAAAATAGTTTAACATATTTTATAGGGGAAAAGCAGGGGCCAGTCCATTGCATTTTTTCTGTTTTGTTTTCTTTAAAATGGTGACCTAGGATATTTTGCCTAAAACATTCCTTGGAATCTTGGACTCTGTTTCATTATCTTAAGGTCATGTTTCTACCTTTTACTTTAGGCTAATTTAATGGGCTTATAGTATCTTTAAGGGATTTGGGGTTTGATGGCCTTGGAAGAAAAGAAGCATAAACAAGCCTAAGGTGTACAGATAAGGTAACTTTGTGTTCTGAAGTTGCAGTCTTCTTAAAAGTACAATTTTTAAATTGCCAGGTATGGTGGTACCTGCCTGTAATCTCAGCACTCAAGAAGTTGAGGCACGAAGATTGCTACAAGTTCAAAGCCAGCCTGGGCTACATAATGAGTTCAAGGCCAGCCTGAACTATGTAGTAAGACCATATCTCAAAAAATTAAAAAATATATAATTTTCCTTGTCTTCTTTCTGTATCTTTATTTCTTCTATTCTACCACATTCCTCCCCCTCTCCCCCCAGGTTGATCTCTTATTCTTCAGGGTTGCAGAGGGCTTGCAAGTTATAGGGAATGGGAAAGGATCCCTGCAGCGGGTCCTGGTCTCTTCTGAGCCACTACAACACAAAGCTGTTAAGAATAAAGACAAGAAATGAGACTTAGAGAAAAAGCTAGGATTTGGGCCTAATCAGTGCTGCTCTGGGCAGCAAAGACAAAGGCACCCTGAGCTTGCCACTATTTATTGGCTTCATAGGGAGTATCAGATGACTCAGAGGGCAGCGATAATCCTAAATTAACAAGGATCTTATGCTGACAAAGATCTTAGGTGAATGAGGAGTTTAAATTGATTAAGATGGTGAGATGAACAAAACAGTTCTTACAACAGTAGGTGGGATGAGTTAAGCTGATAAGGAGTTTGTCCCTCCCAGAGAATGAAACCATTCTCTTTTTGTAGTACTACTCAGTTCTTAAAGAACCAGGGATGTCTTCAACTGATGTAATCTTGCCTTTGAGCATCACAGCATCATGGGACCATTGAGGCCTCAGACAGCCCTAATCATAATTTAATTGTGAAATGATTTTTTCCTAAAATTATGCAGAATGGCTCCTGACAGAAAGTCCATTTTCTTATTGCTGTTTCAGGCTGGGGAGGAAGTGTGCTGGCCTGCTGGGCCAGGGATCAAAAAATTTCATTCTAATTTAAAAGAGATATAGGAAAATAGGTTTTATTGATTGATAACCATCACTTTTTGATAGCCTGGAAAAGACAACAAGGATAATTGCAAGTTATTTATACTTATGCTTCATTTTATAGCTATATTAAATAAGGAAGAACCTAAAAGTAGAATATTGGTAAATAATGGCTCCAAAAAGTTGTAGAAGTCAGACAAAATTAGGTGGAATTAAGTCTTTTATATTTAATATTAACTACTGTTTGTCCAGAGGTGTTAACCCAAGTACAATAGGTGGAGCTAAGGAGCATACAGACTCCTCCTTGTTTTTTCAATAAGAAATCCAATTTCTAATTTTAATTATAACAATGGCCAAAGAATATAATAAATAACGATATCCATGTTTTATGTGACAATTGCTTGCCTACAATTCTTACTACAGGATTCAAAGGGCCGGGGATTTAGCTCAGTGGTTCCACCGCCTGCCTCACAAGCTGAAGGACCCAAATTCGATCCCTGGTAACAAAAAAAAGGATTCAAAACCTGGGATTTGGCCTTTATTTTGTAGACCTGAAGACCTTTTGTAGTGATTGGCTCTAGATAATATAAATATATAAAGTCTGAAGTAAATAGCAGAAAGTTAATTAATACCCCAAAGGTAACAAAGCTTCATAGCTACAATATTTATACTGGCACTTTTGTCCTATAAGCACACCTATCCAAAAAACTAAATCTTTACCTGAGAGGTACTAAAAAGAACAATAAAGTAACATGATAGCAGTATATTGAGAGGCTGAAAGGCACATTTTGGAAGCATTAGTGGGGACTGAAATCACAAACTCTTATGGCTATAGGTTCAGATATTACACATGCAGCTAGAGACTGCCAGTAGGGACTGGCAGCCCCTTTGGAGCCCCTTTTTATATCTAGCCTAGCTTTTTTGTTTATATTATTATTAATTACTATTTTTGGTTGTTGTTGTACTTTTCTCTTTTGGTTGTGTTTAAGACCAAGTCAAAGTAAGAGATGCATTAATCAAAAGTAACCTATGTGTATATTTTTGCCAAGGTTAGTTAAGATTCCTCAGGGGTTACTTTTAGGGGGCCATATGAGGAGCCTCTTAAGTCCTCTAGGTTCCTTCCTTGCAATTTGTGTCATTTTCCAGGATGGATCATGGTCTTGTTTGACCATATGACTTTGAAATCATGGGGACATCCCCCTTTTTAGGGACTCTCCTTTTTGCAAAATGCATACTGGTTGACTCTGGTCCTCTGGTGTCCAAAAATATCCAACTCAGGAGGTTAGGTGAGAGTTGCAGGGCGCTTTCAGAGGGATCCTGTCATACCATGGGTCTTGGTTGACCTTGGAGAGCAAAATATTGGCTTTCCTTTCAACTCTTTTATTTTCTTTAGCTTTGGTCTCTAAGCCTCAGTTGTTGAGTACTTAGCAGGTCAGTTATAACAATCTTCAAGTGGGAGCAGTAGGTCTTAATCCTATTGTAATCTTTTCTGGATATCAGGTCACTTTGAAATATAAAGTATGACCAGAGAACAGCTACCTCTTCTATTAATCATGGTGACCATTAGTATTAGTATTGAGTCAGTGTCATACTCTATCATCCTGTAGGTGATGGCCTATATGTTGTCTTCTAGAAATCATATTCCAATGTCGTCTCAATGCCTCCTTTACCTCCTGCCACTGGTTTGCCAAAGAAAATGTCACCAGATGGGGGTCCAAGGAGATTCTAAGGAGATTTGGAAGTTTCACTCACCCCCTATCCATGACATAGCTTGCAGGTTCACTTAATATCCATCATAAAAGAATTTTTAGGATGCATCAGAAACAGGCATAAAGAGATTTGTTAGGCAGAATTTTGAAAGTACACACTCAAAGAAATAGAATGCAAGCCCTCAAGAGAGAGGCACCAATGCTAACAAACCTTGTAATTCAGATATATGCTGAGTGATTTCAATGCCTTCATGCAGAGCTGAGAAGGGACTTGATCCAATGTTTTACAAAGTTAAGGTCAAGTTTTATATTACTTTTAGTCACCCACTGAAATTTGTAGGCCCAAGTGAAGCATTACAGTTTTAGCAAAAACCACTTTTAAGTTCCTGACTTCATCAGAAGAAAACACAAATAATTTTTTTTAATGAGTAACAAGTTAAGGGCTCAGGACTTTGTTTGTCCTCTGTTCCTATGGTGGACTTTGTGCCAAGTTAATGAAGAGGAAGCAGGAAGTATGGCTAGTATAATATAGGTCGTCAAACTCCCCCTACTTCTACTGTTTCCTAAGCAGAGAACAACAACTCCTCACTCCTTTGGGCCAATCAAAATGTGATTGTCCATGGGACTGCTTTGTCTAGTGTTTTCAGTGAGCTACAAATCAGAGGTGCTCGGGCCATTATGATTCTTGTCTCTGCCAAGGCTTTAGCCAGAGAATTAGGAGTATAACAAACCCTTTCTCTGTGTGCTGCTAGCAAACTTGTTTAACATTCTTGAAATTTTACATTGACTATATTCCATATTGTTTATTTATTTCTTCATCCATGATAAATAATAGCATCTGCATCAAAAAGTTTGAGTATATACATTATATATTGTATAAATGTCTGTTTATATACAAGGGGTGATCTAACTATACAGTGAATATTTAAATTTTTAAGAATTATTGCAGTAAAAGACACATTGCCATTAATTCCCTTCAAAATACCCTCCCTTGCTTAGAACACACTTATCCTATTGTTCTTGTCACTTTATGAAGGATTTGTAGAAGTCCTCTTTTGTGAGTGTCTTTATGAGGTATGATTAAAGAATACAGTGAGATCTGCTACTGAGTGGCATCCAATGGAAAGATAGGCTCACGAAAAATTATGATATGCCTCCATCCACCTTATTCACTGGATCTGTCACTGTGTGAATTCTGGCTGATCCCTAAAGTCAAAATAACCATGACAGCTAAATGTTTTCAATTGTCTTAGGATGTTGGGAACAAGGAAAGGGGACATTACCAGAACCCCTGCAGTGGGTCCTGATCTCCTGTGAGCCATGACAGCACAAGATGAATAAATACAGGTAATGAGACTTTGAGAAGAAGCTGGGTACTGGGCCTGATCAATGCTGCTTTGAGCAACAAAGATGAAGGCACCCCAAGCTTGCCATTATTTATTGGGTTCATAGGGAGTAACAGACGACTCAGAAAGTGGCTATAATCCTAAACTGACAAGGTTCTTATAATCTGAGGAAGTATTAGATGTCTTAGAGGGTGGCAGTAATCCTATTACCACGAGGATCTTACGGTGATGAGGAACTTAGGTCCACAAGAAGCTTGTGTTGATTAGGACAATAACATGAACAAAGATGTTCTTACAACAGTAGGTGGGATGAGTCAAGCTTATAAGGAATTGCCCCTCCCCAGGTGAAACCTTTCACCTACTACTTGGCTCTTAAAGAACCAGAATGTCTTCAATTGATGTAGTCTTGCCCTTGAGCATCACAGCATCGTGGGACCATTGAGGTCTCAGCTGTGACCATAGGCAAAAATAGAGTTCTGTTTCAACATGTCATAGCTGGCCTGTAGGCAAGAAGACTAGACCAAATCATAATTTAATTGTGAAATTATTTTTCCCTAAAATTATGTAGAATGGCTCCCAACATTAGGATATCAAGGCAGCCACTAAAATGCAACTAAAAAGATTCACAGAAAAGGACTTCCAGAACAGCTTCAGAAAGTGGAAAGAATGATAGGATAAATGTGTTTGAAGCAAGGGGTAGTATTTAGAGGGGGACTAACAGGAATTTGTTTTATACCATAATTGTTTTTTTTAAAGTTAGAAATTCACTGTATTTTTTGATCACACCTCCTTTATACAATGCTGTCACACAGTAAACACAATTGCACATTAACTGTTATCATAATTATATTTCACATATACTTAATTGTAGCAATCCAAATTAATGTGTGCTGGAGTATTCATATTAGTTAAGTTTGTGGGAGCTTTGTGTGACTTTTTGTCAACTCTTGAAGACTATAAGAAACTGCCTTTTGGGGGGCCTCAATGCCCAGGCAGGGCTTGAACTTGCAGTCCTCCTGCCTCAACTTCCCAGAGTCGAATTACAGGTGTACAACTGGCTACATCTACTTTCTTTATACTTTTATTGATACTTCATTGGTTAAAAACCTCTAACGATTTCTTATTTCTCTCTAAATGAAAGCCAAAGTCTCAGTTTGTCTACTAGTTTCTAAACCAGTGCTTTTAAAATTTTTAGACCTGTAGGGGGCCAGGAATTTAGCTCAGTGGTTCTGCTGCCTGCCTCCCAAGCACAAGGACCTGAGTTCAATCCCCAGTATCAAAAAAAAATAAAATTTTAGATCTGGAAATCTTGCTAAAAATCCAAATTTTGATTCAGGAGCAGAATGTAAGAGTCTGCATTTTTAACATACACGAAGGCAGTGCTCTTGCTACTGCTTGGTGGACAGCCCTCGCCAGCAACACTGTAAAGCAGTGATTTCTCAGTCTGTGACACACTGGAGTTAGCTGGAGAGCTCACTTTGCCTCCTGATTTATGCTCCCCATCCAGTGCTCTCTCAGATCTCATCAGACCTCCTCTTCATTATATTCCACTCCAGCTGCTCTGGTCCCCTTGCTTTTCTTAACACACACATGTGGCCCTCCTCCCAGTGCCTATAGGGAATGGTCATTATCTTACTTCCTGTAGGTTTTGCTCCAGTGTCACCTTATCAGTGTGGCCAACCTATTTGACACTGATCCTACTACTGCCCAGGCATTCCTTCTTTCCTGCTTTATTTTTCTCTATTGTACTCATCCTCATCAACATACTTTGTTCTTCTCTTTTTAATTTATTTGCCTGTTTTGTTCATTAGACTGCACCTCTAAGAAGATAGTCATTTTGGTCTGTTTTCTCTCCTAATCTCTCCCCAGGTTAATATTTTTTTTTCTGTTGGTGCTATGGGTTGAACCAGGGTTCCATGCCTGGTGAGTATATACTCTATCATAATAGGGCCAAACATTTGAGTTGTTTTCTTATTTTATGGAGTGTGAACTGGCTTAGATCTATGTGTGCTAACAATGCTGTGCTTTCTGGCCTCTTTATTCATTTTAAAATTATCCTTTATGATGATTTTCATTCCTGGGCTCTTCATCTTCTACTTGTATGCTACATAGCCTACTCAGGAGGGATGAGCCCCGATACAGTGCTCTTTTGTAATGGGGAGGTCACAAAGTAGATCTCTAGATTTTAGGATTAGTGAGTGAGCTATCAAGATCAGAATTAGTTATTATAGTGGAAATTTTCTTTAACTCTGGATTTTGCAAAGGCATTGTCAGTAATTACCCCATCAATGGTGTCAGGAGAAAAATATGTCCAACTTAGCATAATTTATAAACAGAATATTCTGGCATAAATTTTCTTTCCCTCCTTATCAAGTATCTGTCATAGGAAACCACTTGTGGAATAAGGAAATTTATAAAATGTTCTCTTCCTTTTTCTTGTTTCAACTTTTTTTTTTGGTACCAGAGATCGAACTCAGGACCTTGTACTTGCAAGGCAGAAGGTGGAACCACTGAGCTAAATCCCCTCTCTTCTTTTTTCTTAAGAGAACTGGGGAAACCCTGGCTAGGAGAATGGTCTCTGTTTACATATTTTCTAATTGATTTTTCTCTTCTATCATTCCTCTTGTTTTGTTTTGTTGTTGTTGTTGTTGTTTTTAAATTAGGCCTGTGCCAAGGCTGTTGTCTCCTAGGACAATCATTTCCCAGTTGCACAAGGGTCTCCATCTCTACCTGATCCAAGTTCAGTCTGTCTGCAGGGCTGGCTCTTCATGGTACAGCTCTATGGAGCACCTGCTCCCGATTCTTTGTGACCTTGCAACAAGTTCTGCCCTCTTTTTCACTCTGTCCTCTCCAAGTTCTACCTCTGCTGTTCAGCATATCTGTCCAGATTCTTTCAGGGTTGCTTGTCACAAGAGTGGTTAATCCTAGTGTTTGAGACTGGAGTTTGGAGTAACCTCTAAATTGGAAGGTTTAAAAAATGCTACACAAGGTAGAGGAGGTAGTGGTATTTCCTTAGGGTGGAATAGGGGTAGGGAAGGCTGGGATGTACCACCCAGATGTCTCTTCAGAACAAACTTGTTCTCCTTCAGGAAAGATTAAGTCTCCCTAGGACTTATTTTTCTTGCTGCTAGCAGTGGCCTTCTGGGTCAGCCTCTCTGGGGAATTGTCTCAGCCTCCAAATCCAGTGGCTGATGGACAAGGGATATGAAAGTTGAGACCTCCTGCCCAAAGTCAAGTTACCTCTGATCATTCATCCTGTCTTCAACATTCCTCGTGGGATTAGTGGAGGCTTCATTTGCAACTGCATTTGCAGGGCCACTTCACTCTGCTAAATCCTGCCCCACTCCTTGCCTTTCCATGTGATTGATTACAAAGGGACACCCTATGAACCTCCTGCTTGCTAATCCCTATCTCAGAGTGGGCACCCCAGCCCTGGTATGCTGTTGTTTAGCCTCCCTGATTTTACTTCTCATCCATCTTCCAGTGAATATGACATATTCTTTCATTCAGATACTATATTTCTCCCAACAATTTCCTCCATGATAGCCCCAGAAAATGGAGATCTAGGTAGAAAATCTCAAAGATAAGGCAGAATTCCATTTACTAGAACTGCGGTAGAGGTGAGAGCTGAATTAGGTATGTGTGTATGTATTTATACATCATACTGGAGATTGAACTGAGAGCCTTTAAACTAAGCTACATCCCCAGTCCAATCCCCAGATTGTTTCTTTTTAAAAAAAATATTTAGTATAATAAACATTGTAGGTAGAAACAAATACTGCAATTATTTTTTGACATATACTAGATATTTGAGAGCAATTTTAGGATCATGGTGACATTGAGCAGAATGGACACAGTTCTCATACACCCCTGCCGCACACTTATGCAGGCTCCCTAAGATCAGCATCCCACACCAGAGAGGTTCATGTGTTCAGTTGAGGAGCCAGATTGAGGTGTCATTGGCACTCAAAATCCACAGTTCATTTCAAAGGTCACTTTTCATACTGCACGTTCTATGAGCCCTGACAAGTGAATCATGATGAGTTCTCACCAGTACAGCCTCATAAAGAGCAGTTTTTCTGCCTTAAAATCCTCAGTGCTCTGGCTGCTCATCACTCCTACTCCTTTTTTAAATTTTTATTTTGAGATAGGGTCTTGCTAAGTCAATAAATGGCCCGGGTTGGACTCAACTCGCTATCTTCCTGCATCACCTTCCCAGAATGCTGAGATTACAGGTATATGCCACCACACCTGGCTTGAAACAGGCTTTTAGAATTGAGTGTGGAGCTTTTTAAACATCCTCTGGCTAAGAATAAGATTAATTTCAGAGTCTGGTAGGCGAGAAGTAGGGGAAGATGAAGTGGGAGGAGGAGAAAAGATTTGGAGTTTAGAGGTCTGATCAATGTCTTAGATATAGAGGCAAGACATTGGGCAAGTACACACACACACACACACACACCACAACTGTATTAGGGAAAAGAGCTGAGGTTGAGCTCCACATTCTTATTATCGCCCCTTTCCAATGCACTATTCTGCAAAGTTAAAGACTAACTTTCTTATTGAAAGTTCTCTCATTCATTCCCCTAACATACATTATACATGGGCAACAAATCTCCAGGAAACATAAGGAAACAGAAATATAATAAATAGGCCATTTATATTTATGAGCACAGTAGGGAAGTGTTCAGTAGTATCAGGAAACAAGAAAAGGGATGTCAGGGTCCTGAAAAGGAGCAGCTAGAGGAGCAGTCAGGGTCCTGAAAAGGAGCAGTTAGAGGGATAGCTCAGTTCTATCAAGGCTGGAGAATTTTCATTGTCAGGGTGTATGGTTGATGTTGCTGCTCCCATAGAGACCACGAAAATAATCTATTTCCTGTGATGCTATCAGTTCTGTTTACAACCTTGAACAGATAGGATTTTTACCATAGTGAGTCTTCGTCTTCGACTCTACCTGCTCAGATATTCATATGTGTAAAAAGCTAGTTTCTGGTTTCTAATTTTGGTTTTTATCAATGGTCACCTACCTGGGTCATTCTTACTTGATAGAGTGGCTTGTTCTCAGACCTTTTCCTTGTAGGACAAGAGGCATTTGAGTCAACCCTATAATATTGCCTTGTATGTTTGTGAGGTAGCACACTTGAAAACCAAATTCAGAAGTGTCACTATTAATCCTTTGAATGCTTCTGTAAATATACTAAGGTGTATGGATATCCCTTATTTCCCAGTCAGGACACACATCAGTAAATTGCTAAAGATTGCTGTCTTGGTCTGCCAGGGCTGCCATAACAAGGTATCATAAAATTGGGAATCTTAAACAATAGACATTTATTTTCTCACAGTTCTAGAAGCTAGAAAGTTCAATAACAAAGTCTGGCAGTAGCTTCTATGAGCATTCTTCTTTGCTTTCAAGAAAGAAAGATATTTCTCTCCACTCTTTATTTCTGATTTTGTCTCCCCTCACCCCACACACTTGCCTCTTTTTATAATGCCATCAATCTTATCAAATTAACCTTATGACCTCATTTAACCTTAATTACCTCCTAAACACCCTATCTCCAAATACATTCAAATGGAGAATTAGGGCTTTGCCATATGAATAGTGGGGGGAGCACAATTCAGTTCATAGCAATCACTAATACAAAAGGACTAAATACTTAGATGATAATGGAAAAATTCAGGAATTATTACATGTTTTCATCAGATGGAATATTCATTATCCTTAACTCTAATCCTAATATGTTGTTTCCATTGCTTTCTAAAATGACTGAAGATTACAGCCTTCTGTATTTTCTTAATATTTTATTTTTTCTCATTTTACAATTATTAAAAAATTCAAACTTATAGAAATGCTAAAGGAATAATGTATCTATATGTAGACTCATCACCAATTATTGATATTTTGCACAGTTTTTTACATGTCAGTCACAGCCTCTCAGCCTGGACTGTAACTTGAAGTTCAACTCTCACTTCATACACAAACTCAGTGCAAGAGGTCATCAACCTCTATGTCAAGATTTCCAGTGATGAGGAACTCTATCTTTGAGTCAGCACGTTGTGATCTTAGAGGTCCATACTTGTCACCAAGTTTGTGCTTAAAATAAGCTGAAACTTAGCCCTCTATAAATGCCTCCAATTGGGCTTTATATAACCCTCCAGCTAGACCAGTGCATTTGCTTGTTCCTTACATAACAACTTTAAAATGTTCAAGGCAGTGCTCACATCCCTTTCTTTACTCTGAGGAAGAATTACCAACCCTGACTCTTTCATCCATGCCTTATTTGGTGTAGTAAGGAATCCTTAGTGCTACAATAGTAGGGCATGCATTATAAAGTGCCACTCAAATTCAGTAAAATAATCAAGGTGATTTTCTCCAATGGATTCACTCTTCCTCACTGTTCATTCCAGGTGGTTGAGTCTCTTTGGAATACACAGATACTACAAGTCTCATGGACTGCCTTCAGTTTCAGTAATGTACTATATGATTCACGGAACTCACTTGGACAGGTGTACTGCTTTCACTTATGATTTTGTGACTGTGTGGTGGATTCACCTGATAGATTCCAGGATCTTGTGTATGATGGGCAAAGAAAAGCAGCTACATTTATTGAAGATTACAAGAAAATGTGCCCCAGGCAAGTGTATGCTGACAAAATAAAAAGAGAGAGAGAGAGAAAGAGAGAGAGGAAGAAAGGAAAGAAAGGAAGCAAGGCAGAAGGAAGGAAAGAAAGAAAGAAAGAAAGAAAGAAAGAAAGAAAGAAAGAAAGAAAGAAAGGCACAACAGAAAAGTGGTACTGGGACAACAAAAAAAATAAAAATCACTATACACAGATAAATCAGGTTTTCAGAATTTAAAGAATATGCACCTCAGCCCAGGAATCTCTCACTGAGTCTTTAGGTAAGATTGACAGGGTGCTGAACCATCTTTTGGGGCTTTCAACATGGATGCTTGCCCCAGAATTCATTCTGATCTTAATTACATGTATGAGATGTAGGGCATATTTATGAGCCCTTTAATAAGGTTCAAGTAGGATAAAGGTGACTGAAGGTCAGCCCAGGAGATCCAATGTGCATGTGCTTTTGCCTAGAGTTTCAAAGATTTCCTGAGTTTTTGTTATAATATTTCCTATGCCTGTTAGGACAATAGAAGGGAGAATGACCCTAGGATGCTGTCCAAACTCAAATGAATGGAAAGGAGTGATTTCCTCAGACCCCTAACTATACTAGTTTATTATAGCTCTTAAATTGAGTTTCTCTGAAGGTCTATTGAGCTGTTCCAGATGCAAGCTAGAAAAGGATCAGGCCCTGGGACAAGTTCTGAAACTAGCAGTAGCAAGACCCAATAGCAGTTGAAAATATGTCTGCTGGACCCAAGAGCCAAGAATATTTTTACAACAAAAATTTGGGGAAGAAAAGTATAAATTGATTACCCTGAGCTTATATTGACTACAGATAAGAGGGGCAAGCTAAAAGGAAGCAGGGGAAGTTTTAAAGTAGGAGTGAGACAAGATTAGGGCATGGCAAACTGACTGGGGAAGTGGGTGTGACATGTGGATCACAGAGTTCCAGGACACATGCTCAGAACAGTTCCAAACGTCCTGCATTTGGAACCAAAGTGTTCTATCTTCAATTCTTCATGCGAGAACTTGAGCAAGTTTTTGATAGGATGGCCTAGATCTGACATTAGCCTGAGGAGCGGGAGATAGAAAAGACAGGTGACACTGAGCTCATGGCCACTGTGCTCTCTTTCATTGTAGTCTGCTGTCATAGAGTATATTTCTTTTCCTACTTTTTGGCCCTCACTTTCTCTGCAGAGAATGTTTTTTTCTCTATCTTTAATAAATGAAAAACCTCACTATGTTTTACACTCATCATGACCAATTCTTTGTTTAGGACAGAAAAACCTAGAAACCACCTCTAGAAGGAGACTCCAGCATGCCAAAACCTAGTAACAGGAGAACAACCTATAAGGAGAAGTACTTGCTTCTAAATTGATTTGGGTTAAAAGTCCAGAAATTTCATTCTTTTTTTTTTTTGGTACCGGGGATTGAACTCAGGACCTTGCGCTTGCGAGGCAGGCAGCGGCACCACTGAGCTAAATCCCCGGCCCCAAGAAAGTTCATTCTTAAACTTGGGATCACACAGTGGAATCTGGTGATCAACTGCCTGGGGTTATAAGTCAAGATTTCAACATACATTTAGGAATGAGGAACAGTTTTCTGTTGGTTTAGCCCACTGCTGTTAACTGAGTAAATTCTCTTATGCCTCCTCCCTCCTTTACTCTAGCCCTTATAATTAAATTTAAGACATCTCAGTATTTTTTCTTTTATAGAAAGGGAAATGTTATACATTAAAATTGGTCAAGAAAAAAGGTACACTGGGAAGAGTCCAGGAGAGTTCCAAGTACCGTGCTTTTGGTTGTCCTTTTCTAGTGTTCCTGTAAACAGTGGTAACTCCTTCTAGCAATAATATGCTACAATATACAGAGTATTCTCAGGTAGAAAAGCTTGCCTGAGCCTTGACATCCAGAATTTTTATTGGGGCTGGTCATACAGATGTAGTTGACTACTAGTAGATATGGTTGACTACTTGCTTGGTTGATCTTCATCTTCAGACCCTCCAAATGTCAAGTAGATAGTGCATGGCTTAAAGCCCACAACAATAACATTGTTAACATAGGCTCAGATATGCCCTCTGACCTTCAAGTAACAAAGCTATTCTTATTGGACAAGACCATCCCAAAATATTAAAGATTACATCTCAAGAGGTGAGAAGAAAGTCCAGACCTCTCTGGGTGCAAAGTTAATTCTTTCCCATATAGAATAGATGAGAATCAGCTTTCCTTTCCTCATGGTTCACTTCCCACTTCTCTACCAGATCACATCTGGGCACATGGATTTCATTCTGGTAGAGAAAATGGTCCTGACTTGAGTGTAGACTCAATCCCTGCTATGGGGTAGCTGTTGTATTCACATTTCTGGAGTCTTACAATTGTGCCTCCCCTAGCCGTGGTGATATTCCTCAGCTCAGACTCACTCTACTTTATGTGTTCCAGGACTGCAAATCCCAAGTCTCACCCAGGCTCTGTCTCCACCTTCTGGCATGGGCTTGTATCCTCCAGCTTTGGTGTTAAGGTTATCTTGACATAGAGGCCCTATTATAGCAAGTCCTGAAGCAGAAAATTCCATTCTCCACCTTATACCCACAAAGGAGTATGGGAACTTCTGAACCTGTACATGCCTTATAAGAACCAAGCTTGAGAGGGGTAAACAAGTCCTCCTTTGGATGAACCATGCCTCCACACCAACTTCATTGTTTGTTAGTAGCACCAAGCTGGTGTAAGCTCTTCTACACAGAGTTCTGAAAAAGGACTGGGGCATAAGTCTCCTTAGCTCTGCATCTGGCTCTCCCCTAGTTTATCTTCTGCCCTTGTTTACATCAAGGAAGAGGCAAGCTAGGACAGAAATATCTGCTCATTGCTAGCCTTACCACTTGCTAGAGTTCACCAAGAATAGGAAAAGCTCTCCCTCTTTCTCCTCCTTTCTCTTTTAGTCTTTGCTGAAGCCTGTAGAGTTCAGTGGTAAGATAGTCTAGCAAGTTATGGTTTTGGAAATGGGAGGCAGTTTATGATTCATTGGAATGTCAACTGTCATAATGCTGATAATAGTTGCCATTTATTTGAACTTCATGTGTTGACTATTGTTCTGATTTCATTTAATTTTTCCTAAAGCTCTATTATTTCCCCTATTTTACAGATGATCAGAATGAGGTCCAGAAAAGAGAATTTTTCCAAGGACCCATAGCTTGTGGTGACATTTGGTGGGGGTGGGTACCAGGTATAGAATTAGGGACCTTGCACTTGCGAGGCAGGCGCCAGAACCACTGAGCCAAATCCCCGGCCCTGTGGTGACATTTAAAGCCAGCACCATCTGATTACAGAGTCCCCGAACTAAGTAACTACCACCCTAAAATGACTTTCAGTGAGGCATTTGTATTTCTGTTTTACTTTTTATTGCCACATAAAGGCATTCAATAAAACACAACTTTATGCTCAATTGCACCCATAGTTTTGCCAGTTACCAAGAATCCTTTGGTGATAAAAGAGTAAATGTGGCATTTAAAATCTAGACTGGTATTGGCAAGCACCCCCAAAATGCTGATAGTATTGCTGAGGGAACCAGACACTTGGGACTCCACCTTCCTAATTGCTTCTTAAGGGAACATGTAATGAATCTAATTGGAAGCATCTACTTGATTCCCTACAGGATTATGTCACATAAACCAGAGCAAGAAAGGTACTAAAATCAATAAATGAGAGAAAGAATTGAAAATAGAGAGCTAAGGGCAGAAGACCAGGTAGGGCACTGTTACTTTATAGCCCAGGAGGAAAGTCTTGGGCACTTTTGGGTAGCTGGGATACATGCAAAAGAAATTTACAATTTGGTTATGGTAACTGAGATCATATACTTTCCTTTAGACATTTTATAGTATAAACTACAGGTATTTATGTAGGGCACAGGGAAAGATGTGTGGTGCTAATGTGTTCAAAGAGCAGCACTGCAGACAGAGCTCAGGCCATGTGGAGAATCCAGGCCATGTGACCAATCAAGATGGCACTGAAGGCTTCATCCAATTATCATTTATCTCTCAAAGAGTTCAACTTGAAAAATGGGAGGATAGTTTTCTTTTTCTTTTTTCTTTTTTTTGGTACTGGGGATCGAATTCGGGACCTTGTGCTTGCGAGGCAGGCACTGGAACTACTGAGCTAAATCCCGGGCCCAAGGTCTATCTTTTCTTTTCTTTTTTTTTTTTTTTTTTTGGTGCCGGGGATTGAACTCAGGACCTTATGATTGCGAGGCAGGTGCCGGAACCACTGAGCTAAATCCCCAGCCTCTTTTCTCTCTTTTATTTTTTATTTTTAGTAGAAGAGTAAAGATAGTTTAATATTAATAAATCTAGATATAATTTTGTGGTGTGTATTTTTAAGAGGGTAAACATTTTTATTAATTGGAATCTTAGAAGTTTTTCCATGAAGTTTTATAAATTTTCTCCATAGTTAACTCACACATTTTTAGTTACCTTTTCCTAAATATCTTATATTTGTGTGCTATTTTATACTGCACTTTTATATTGAATTTTTAAAATGTAATACAAGTAGATATTAATAAAGAAAATATAAAAGCTGTTCTATGAAAAAGTTTTTATAACAAAATTATTAGAGAATAACAGTGGTAAATATACTGTGTAGGATAATCTTAAAAGAATATATTTTCATTTGCTAATGTATCTCTCCACTCATTTCCTAATAATACTATACCTTTTTGCATAAAACATTTTAATTATTAACTAAGTATCTCACACTCAGTATAATTTTGAACAATTTCTTCCTATTTCACAATATCTATTATTCATTTTGGTCCTTATTTACACTTTCAGTTTCTCACACCTGAGAAACAATGCAACATTTACACGTGTGTGTTCTATTTATTATGGGTGTGTTTCGATAGGTAAAGATGACTTGATGGGGGTTTATATTAGAGGTGGAATCATTAGTGAGAAGAGACCTAGAAATGAGAAAATATGGTACACAGTTTGGGGCACAAAGCTCTGTTTTCTTCAGTCGGAATTTCAGACAGGAAAGGAAGATTAATGCAGAATAATAGAACAAGATCATATTGTGTAAAATGTGCTCTAGGACCTGTGGTCAGGGTAAACTACAGTAACCTATAGTAGGAAATCTACCAATCCTCTGGACTTGGGTGGGATAAAGTGAACTTCTATTTCTTTCTTAGTTGGTTGTAGAAACAATGCAGTAGCCTCTTTTATCGGTGGTGTTTGACTTCCTGTGGCTTCAGTTACCTGTGGTCAACCACAGTTTAACAATTCTAAGTGGAAAATTCCAGAAATAAATAAGTCAGAAGCTTTAAATTATGTACTGTTCTAAATAATATGATGGAATTGTTAATGGGTACTGGTGTCCACAGGGTCCCTTCCAGGGTCTGTGGTCATGTTCAAAGAAAGAATTGAACAAGTGGAGAATGTAGAGATTTTACATTTATTAAAGGTAAAAATAGGGAGAAAAGAAGGGAGAAGTGTTCTAAAAAGAAGTGTTCTGCAGAGTGAGTGTGGAAAATACGTCTGGCAGGCAGAATGGGCCATTGTGAAAAAAAAAAAACAGGTAGTGGCCATGAGGCCAACGGCCATGATCTTTTATACCTCCATTCTGATGTCAGATATAGGATGCCTATCAAATATCTGCTTTATCTTGTGCCAGAAGAACTGAAGACTGTATTCTCTGATTGATTTCAGGTGCAGGTTTCAGAAGCTGTTCTGCATGTGTGTCCTGGTCATGATTTTTTTAAAAAACTTTATTAGTTCATATTTGCCATGCATAGTGCTCACATTCATCATAGGGAATTTGTACCTGTACATAATATATTTTAATTCTTATTTTCTTTTCCCCATTTCCCTATCCTCAACCCTTTACAGAATTTGTTTCCATTATTTCCTTTCATTCTTTTTTTTAATCCCTTTCCTTTCTCCCCCTTCCTTTGTTCCTCTTCCCATTTGAACATGTTCTTCCTTCTTCCTAATATCTGCCCTCCATATTGCTCCATATTTACCCTTTGGGTTCCTCACACAAGAGAAATGATGTTATATTTAAACTTGTGTGTCTTATTTATTTCACTTAAAATTATGGTCTGGAGATGCATCCATTTACCTACAAATGGTTCAAGGTTATCCTCCTCTACAGCAGAATAGTACTCTCTTGTATATAAATACCACATTTTCTTTATCTATTCATCTGTTGATGGGCATATGGGCTATTACTAAGATTTAGCAATTATAAATTGTGCTGTTATAATCACAGGTCTGCATGTGTCACTGTGTATGATGGTTTTAACTCTTTCAAGAAGATGCCATGAAAGAGAATAGCTGGATCAAATGGAATCTCTCATTTTAGTCTTTTGTAGAATCTCCATATTAATTTCCATAGTGGTTGTACCAGTTTACACTCCCACCAACAATGAAAAAGTGTTCCTTTCCCACACAGCTTTGCCATGATTTGTTATTGGTTGATTTCTTGATAGCAGCCATTCTTTCTGGAGATGAATCTCAATGTTGTTTTAATTTACATATCTCAAATGACTAGTGATGTTGAACAATTTTTCATATATTTATTTGCTGTATGTACTTCTTCATCTGAGAAGTGTTTATTCATTTCAGATGACCAGTTATGGACTGAGTCTTTGAATTTTTGGGATCTGAATTTTTTTGAGTTCTTTATATATTCTAGATATTAGTCCTTGTCTGAGGAGTAGCTGGTAAAAAATTTTTTCCACTCTGTAAGTTGTCTCTTCACTCTGCTGGTGGTTTCTTTCGTTGTGCAAAAGTTTTTTAAATTTGACATGATCCCAGTTGATTCTTTGTAATATTTCCTGTGAAATTGGGGTTTCCTTCATAAAGTCTTCGCCTATACTCGTGTCTTCAAGAGTCTTATCTATTCTATCTTCCAGCAGATTAAGTGATTCTGTTTTTATATTTAGATCTTTGATCCATTTCAATTTTAGGTTAGTGTGTGGTGAAAGATCCAGGTCTAGTTCCAATCTTTGGCATGTGGAAAGCCACTTTTTCTAGCACCATTTATTTTAAAAGGCTATCTTTCTTCCAGTGAAGGTGATTGGCTTCTTGGTCAAAGATCAAGTAGCTCAGTGTTTTTGGAGTTGTTTCTACATCTTCTATTGAGCTCAATTGATCTTTGGATCTGGGATTTTTGTAGTTGTTCTTTTTTTTTTTTTTTTTGCCAATATTATGATGTTTTTATCATGGTAGCTTTGTAGTATAACTTCAAATCAGTGACTGTGATGCCCCTCCCTTACCCTTGTTGCCCAGAATTGCTTTTGCTATTCTGGGTCTCGGTTTTATATGAATTTTAGGATTGTTTACTCTAGTTCTGTGAGGTGTGCTATTGATATTTTTATTGGGATTGCATTAAATCTATATAGCAGTTTTGGAAGTATAGCCATTTTTACTATAATGGTTCTGCCTATCCAAGAACTGGGAATGTCTCTCCATTGTCTGATAACCTCTTTAAGCTCTTTTTTCAGAATACTGTGGTTTTCAATGTAAAGTTTTTTCACTTCCTTCTTTTGATTGATGCCTAGTTATTTCATTTTTATTGATGCTATTGTGAAAGGTGTTTTTTCCCTACTATCTCTCTTGGTGAGTTTGTTATTCATGTGCAGGAATGCTACTGATTTATAATAGTAATTTATTTCTCTGTAATATGTAAGATAAGTGTAGCTAATAGGTATTTCTTTTTTCAGGCAACACTATCGTGGAGTACAGACAGACCCACTGATTAGGGATTGGTCTAACTAATTTTCTTCAGGGTATGACTTTTTAAAAAATAACCATTATTCTTGTAAGAGTAATAAAGAAAAGTCTTAACATAGACATATACTTGGAAGAAGATTCATTCAAAAAATGAATATTCCTATTAAGGAACAGATAAACAATATTCAACACCCTGTAAGGGTATGAATTGAGAGATAAGGGTGACAGCTTTGGAAAAGAGAGAAGTTGAAAGAGGCTTAAAACACCTCGGTAGGCTCTTAGAGGATATGGAAACCACAGATTCATCTAGCTTTACTTCCCAGTTTTGTCATCCATATTAAAAGTAGACATTAAAATGGAGTGCATTTCTATCTCAATTTTCTCTATATTTGAAATCCAAGCTTATAATTGCATATCTTTGCTAAATGGCATAATTTTTTGTTTTCTTCGTTGTAAACAGTCAAAGCTATTTTTAAAAATTCATTAATTTTATTGATACATTTTAGGTGAACAATATGTTGACATTCATTATTGCGAATTTGCATCTTTACATAATATCTTGGTTCTTATTATTTCCCCATTCCCCTGCCCTCTCTTCAACCCCTCCAACTCTCCCTATTTACAAAGATTTGTTTCCATTTTTTCCTTTTCTCACATTTTTCCTTTCCCTTCTTTCCTTTTCCCTTTCTCCCACTTCCCCTACCCCTTTGGGCCTTTTCTTCCTATTTCACATTATCAATTGTACATTTTGATCCTTATTTACACTTTCTGTTTCTCACACCAGAGAAACTATTCAGTATTTGCACATGTGTGCCCTACTCCTTTCACTTAAGTGTCGGGAGCCAGCTCAGGATCGAGCCATTATAGGCATCTTGCCCACCTCCCGCACTTCATGACTTCCCTCCCTTTGTGCCCCGATTTACCCTGCCAAAATAGTCCAGAGTGCAAGGAAATGTTCCTTGTGCTCTGTTTAATGTAGTCCTAGTTGACATGGTCCTAGGAACAGCAAGCTCACATGTCTCTGTCCCACCAGCCTTATCAGTCAGCTAGTCTCAGAATGTATTAGAACAACAACTTACCAAGGACACCCTCCCCCAACTCTTTGTTTTTATTTTCCCTCCTTCTTCCTTAAATAAAGTGTCACTCAGGCTGCAGCAGTCTTCTCTGCTCAGCAGGTGTGGAGACCCCACCCAGTACCACTTTAAATCTCTTGTTTTCTGCATCTTCCCTGGCCCTACTCAGACCCCCGACCATTGCCATGCAGGCCATGGCACTTAAGAGTATGGCCTCAATGTGCATCCATTTAGCTATAAATGTCTCTAGTTTCTCATTCTTTATGGCTGAGGAGTACTCCATTTTATTTAAAAAACATTTTCTTTATCTAGTCTCCAGTTGATGGGCAATTGGGCTGTTTCCAAGTTTTAACTATTACAAACTGTGCCACTATAAACATGGGTGTGCATATATTACTGTGGTATGATTCTTTTAATTCTTCTGGGAATGTAACCAGCAGGGGAATAGCTGGGTCAAACAGGACCTCTAATCCTAGTTTTTTGAGGTATCTCCATACTTATTTCCACAGTGGTTGCACCAGTCTACACTCCCACCAACAGTGGAGAAAGGTTCCTTTTTCCCCACAGCCCTGCCAGCATTTGTTATTGGTTGATTTCATGATAGCAGCCATACTTTCTGCGGTGAAGTGAAATCTCAGTGTTGTTTTCATCTGCATCTCTCGAATGACCAGTGATGTTGAACATTTTTTCATATGTTTATTTGCTGTTTCTACTTCCTTGTCTGAGAAATGACTGTTCATTTCAGATGCCCATTTCTGGATTGGGTCTTTAAATTTAAGAGGTCTGCTTTTTAAAATTTCTGTATATATTCTAGATAGTAGACCTGTGTCCAAGGAACAGTTGGTAAAAATTTTTTCCTACATTGTCAGTTGTCTGTTCACACTGTTGGTGGTTTTTCTTGCTATGCAGAAGGTTTTTAATAAGAAGAGATCCCACTTGTTGATTCTTTGTGCTAGCTCATGGGCAACTGAAGTTTTGTTCATGAAATCTTTTCCTACACCAATATCTTCAAAAATTCTACCTAACCTCTCTTCCAGCTGGTTTAGTGTTTCTGTTTTAATATTTAGATTTTTAATCCATTTTGATTTTAGTTTAGCACATGGTGAAAGATTTAGGTCTAGTTTTAATCTTTTGCAAGTTGAAACCCAATTTTTCCTGCACCATTTATTACAGAGGCTATCTTTCCTCCAGTGAGGGTGGTTGGCTCCTTTGTCAAAAATGAGGTGGCTGAGTGTGTTTGGAGTTGTCTCTGCATCTTCTAATCTGTTCCACTGGTTCTCAGGTCTGTTTCTTTGCCAGTACCATGCTGTTTTTATCACAGTAGCTTTGTAGTATAGTTTCAAGTTGGGGATTGTGATACCCCCTACCTTATCTTTGTTGCCTAGAATTGCTTTTGCTATTCTGGGTCTCTTCTTGTTCCAAATGAATTTTTGGATTGTTTTCTCAAGGTCTGTGAAGTATGCTGTTGGGATTTGGCTTGGGATTGCATGGAATCTATATAGTAGTTTTGGAAGTATGGCCATTTTCACTGTGTTGGTTCTTCCTACCCAGGTCAAAGGGATGCCTTTTCATTTTCTGATATCCTCTTCAATCTCTCTTTAAAGAGTGCTACAGTTTTCAGAGGACAGGTCTTTGATTTCTTTTGTTAGGTTGATTCCTAGGTATTTCAGTTTTTGGATGTTATTGGGAAAGGAGTTGTTTCTCAAGTTCCTCTCTCAGCAAGTCTATTGTTCCTGTACAGGAAGGCTATTGATTTTTGTGTGTTGACCTTGTACTCAGCTACTTTACTGAATTGGTTATTAAGTCTAAAAGACTTTTGGTGGAGTTCTGAGTATCATGTCATCTGCAAATAATGACAATTTAACTTATTAATTTCCTATTTGTGTTCCTTTTATTTCTCTCTCTTGTCTAATTGCTGTGGCTAATGTTTCCAAAACTATATTGAATAGGACTGGTGATAATGGACAACCTTGTGTGAAGGATTTCAGTTTTTGACCAGTTAGTATGATATTGGCTGTTGTTTTTTCATAGATGGCTTTTATCAGGTTGAGATAGAGACCATCTATTCCAATTTCTTTTAGGTTTTTATCATGAAAGGGTATTGTATTTTGTTGAATGCTTTTTCTGCATCTGTTGAGATGATCATATGTTTTTTGTCCTTGGCTCTATTACTGTAGTGTATTACATTTATTGATTTGCATATATTGAACTATCTCTGCATCACTGGGATGAATCCAACTTGGTCAGGGTGCAAGACCTTCTTGATGATCTTCTGCATTCTGTTTGCCAGTATCTTATTGAGGATTTTTTTCATCTATGTTCATTAGTGAGATTGGTCTATAGTTCTCCTTTTCTGTTGGGTCTTTCTCTGCTTTGGGGATCAAGGTGATGCTTGCTTCCAGGAATGAATTTGGGAACATTGCTTCCCTTTCAATTTCATTGAAGAGTTTAAACAGTAATGGCAATATTTCTTCTCTGAATGTCTGGTAGAATTCATCAGTGAAACCATCAGGGCTCAGGCTTTTTTTCATCAGTAAATTTTTAATTACATTTTCAATGTCATTGATTGATGTTGGGTTATTTAGAATATTTAGGTCTTCTTCATTGAACTTTGGTAATTCATATGTATCTAGAAATCTGTCCATTTCTTCTGTATTTTCCATCTTATTGGTTCTCAAAGTAGGGTATAGATTCTCAAAGTAGGTATTGATGATCCTCTGGATTTCTGCTGGGTCTGTTGTATTTTCACCGTTTTCATTCCTAATTGCATGGATTTGGGTCTTTTCTTTCCTTTTTTTGATAAGGTTGACTAAGGGTTTGTCAATTTTGTTTATTCTTGCAAAGAACCAACTCTTTGCTTCACTGATTTTTTGCATCATTCCAATAGTCTCCATTGCATTGATGCCTTCTCTGATCTTTATAATTTCCTCCCTTGTACGACCTTCTGATTTGTCCTGCTCTTGTTTTTCTAGAAGCTTGAGGTTGAGAATTAGGTTTATTTGAGCTCACTCTGTTTGCCTAATATGGGTGTTTATTGCTATGAACTTCTCTCATAAGACTGCTTTCATCATACCCCACAGATTCCCATATGTTGTATTGTCATTTAATTGTAGAAACTGTCTGATTTCTTCTTTAATTTCCTCTGTGACCCATTGGTTGTTTCAAAGTGTGTTGTTTAATTTCCACGTGTTTATAAAATTCTTGCGGTTTCTTTTGCTATTGATCTCCGATTTCTTCACTATGGTCTGATAATATATAGGGGATAATTTCAATTCCTTTGCACTTACTCAAACGTGTTCTATGCTGAAAGAATGTGTATTCTGATTTTGTGGGGTGGAACACTCTCTAAACATCTGTTAAATCCATTTGTTTAAGAGTTTGGTTGAGTTCTAGAATTTCATTGTTTATTTTTTGTCTAGGTGACCTATCTATTTGTGACATTGGGGTATTGAGGTCCTCCACTACTGTTGTATTAGTGCTTATTTGATTTTTCATGTCCATTAATATTTGTTTTATGTAGTTTGGTGCACTAGTATTTGGTGCATATATATTTATGATTGTCATCTCTTCCTCTTGGATTATTTCCTTTACAAGGATGTAGTATCCTTCTTTGTCTTCCTTAATTACTGTTAGTTTGAAATCCATTTGATCTGCAAATAGGATAACTACTCCTGCTTTTTTATGGGTTCCTGCCAAATGGAGTATTGTTTTCTAGCCTTTAACTTTCAGTCTATGTGTTTCTTTTTGAATTGTGTGTTTCTTGTATGTAGCATATTGTTGGATCTTGCTTCTTGACCCATTCTGCCAGTCTATTTCTTTCGATTGATGAATTGAGACCATTAACATTGATGCTTATAACTTATATGTATTGACTTAATCCTTGTCATGACCTTTTCTTGTTGTTGGATTCTTCCCCTTTGAATTTAATTTCTTGTTTTGCCTGATGAATTTATACTGCTGGGCTTTCTGGGGTTGTGGATCCTCATTGTCTTTTCCTAGGATATTGTCTAAAAGATTTTGGAGTGCTGGTTTCATATTCATAAAGTTCCTCAGGTGCTCTTTGTCATGAAAGTGTCTTATTTCTCCATCAATTTTGAAAGATAGTTTTGCAGGGTATATCAATCTGAGTTGGAGTCTGTTTTCTTTTAGGGCTTGAAATATGTCACTCCAAGCTCTTCTTGCCTTGAGGGATTGTGTTGAGAAGTCTGCTGTGATTCTGATGGGCTTTCTTTTGTATGTGATTTGTTTTTTTTCATAACTGCTTATAGAATTTTGTTCTTCTGTTGGGTTTTTGGAATCTTGACTTTTATATGCCTAGGTGTAGATTTTTTTGATCACAGCTAGTTGGAGTCCTATATGCTTCTCTGTCTGTCAAATTCTTTTCCTTTGCTTGCGAAGTTTTTTCCCATTACTTCTGTGAACAGTTTTTTTTAATTTCATTTGCACTATCTCCTATTTCTTCATTGACTTTGATCAGTCTTATGTTATTCTTCTTTGTATCATCTAGCAGCTTCTTGATTGATTTCTCATGGTCCCTTACTATTTTTAAGAAATCTTTCTTTTCCTGGTCACTAGTTGCAATCCTGCCTTCTATATCTGATATTCTGTCCTCACATTGATTGGCTCATTCTGCTGCATAAAGTTTTAATAGAGTTTTTAAATCTCCATTTTTTAATCTATTTGCATCTGTTTTATGGATTCCATTTGTTTTCTATGTTGGGATTCCATCATGTTCCTCAGCTCCTCTACTTTTTTTTTTTTATTTGTGTCTGCTCTAGAGTTATTAATCATGTCTTTCACTATGGACACAATCTCTGCTGTTATCTGAGAAATTATTTCTGATTTTATTTTTTCCATATCCTCTTTCGTTGCCAGTTCAGGGAGTCTAGGTTGCTGAGTATCTATCTGATTGTTCCATATCATTGCCCCTTGGAGTTGCCTTAGGTGATCTAGAAGTCTGTTTCTGAGTCTTGTTTACATGTCTTCTCATTTCAACAGATGCACTTTTGTAGAGGCAACTCTTTGCTTGACCAATGTGCTTCAATTCTCAGCAAGCCTCAGAGAGGCTTTCTCTCTGCTGGTCACCACTGTGCCAATTCCTGGGTTCAGAATCGTGGCCTTCTAAATACCTAGGCTGCGCTGTTGTCCAGGTGGGGTTCTGGCTGAGGCCTGTGCACACTTAGGATGGTATCTGGGCATGCCTCTGGCTGGGGCCTGCTTACCTGGATAGCTGTTGTCTTGGAAGGACTTTGGCTGGGGGCTCTGTGCCTGAGTTGCTGGTGTCTGAGTGGGCTTCTGGCTAGGGACTGTGCACCCATGCCACTGTTGTCCATGCAGGCTTCTAGCTGGGGTCTGCGTGCACTTACTGATGGTATCTGGGTGGGCCTCTGGCTGTGGCCTTTGTTCCTGCACAGCTATTTTCCAGGTGGGCCTTTGGCTGGGGCCTGTGTGCTGAAGCCACTGGTGTCTGGGTGGGGCCCTGGCTGGGACCTGGGCACCACACCAGTGTTGTTCACACAGGCTCTTGGTTAGGGTCTGTGCACACTTACTGATGGTATCTTGGTGGGCCTCTGGTTGCGGCCTGTGAGCCTATGCAGCTGTTTTTCAGGTGGCAGGTGCAGCTATTTTTATAGCCAGCTAGTGAATTGTAATAAATTTGATTTAAAATTATTTTCAGGGTTATTAGAAAGTGTATTGACTGCTTTGAACAGAAAAAAAGCAGCTCAGAATAATACCCATGGAAAATTGCTTTGTGCTACTAAAATCACGCATTCATGAAGAAATGTTTCTTTTAAAAAATAGAAATTCTCCTGTAGATTTTGTACTATGTGTAGCTAGCTTCTCCTAATATTAGTGAGCTGTTAGCAAATTCAATAATTAGGGTCACATATATAGCAATACCTGTTTTCTTAATATGAGACCTTCTTCCATTCATTATGGCCTATTTTATAAAATAGACAGTTCTGCCTTTAATTGCACAAGGATGGTGTAATTCATAGCCTTGATATCCTCTATCACAAGTCTAATTTAGGTCAATGCCAAGATGAGTGTGCTTCACAACTTAGCCACAATAGAATCTTGATGAATTTAATCTTGATGAATTTGTGACAGAGACTCCTTACATATGGGATACTATCTTTGATGATAGATACTGAAATGGTCAGCACTCTTAGGCAACCAGTGTCTTTTTCACAAGCTTTATTTAGGTGAAAGGGTCAGCTAATAGAACTGAAGCAATGAGGCTCAGTAGAAATTTAAAGAAATGTTTTATCAGTTTTCATAAGAACTCAAAATACAAACATCATATGATTTTAAAAATAAACTTTATTTATTTATTTATTTTTGCAGTACTAGGGATTGAACCCAGGGCTTTCAGAGTGAGTTGCACTCCCACCCCTATTTATTCTCTTACTTATTTAATTTTGAGATAGGCTCTTGTTAAGTTGCCAAATTGCTTGGGATAGGCTTGAAGTTGTGATCCTCTTTCCTTAGCCTCCCAGAGTGTTGGGATTATGGTAGTGCACTACCATGCCCAGCAGAAATTCTGATTCTTGTGTGACACTTTTAATAGTAAAGCCATCCATTTAAAATCATGTTTCTTCAACCTTGGTAATAAAGATTTTAGAGCTGATGCTTGAATTCTTCCCCCTAAGGCTTTGATTTATTAGTCTAGGGTTTGGCCTGGACCTTGAAATTTTTACAACTTTCTAAGTGAAAGACCCAGCTAAAGTTTGCAACTTTGTGGGCTTGGCACTAATCCTAGAGCTGCTGACAATTTTCTTTTAAATCGGGTAATTCCATTTTAGGTATTCAGTGAATGGTGATGAATCTTTAGAAAATAAATACCAACCTGGACTTTCCTTGGATTCCTGGAATAAGAGCTCCTGAGAGTGGACTTTTGGCATGAGCACTTTTTGTATTTCCCTTAGTGGTTCTAATGGACAACCAAGGTTGCCAAGCCCTGCTTTATAGTTATTTAGACACAGCCTTGCGCCCCTCATTCAATATAGATGTATTAATTCCTATTTGTTGCCAATAACATAGTATCATAAAGTTATAAAGAAAAGAATTTTATTTTGGCTCAAGGTTCTGGAGGTCTAATACCAAGGGGTTGCATAGATGATGGTTTTCCTGCTGGCAGAGTCCCAAGATGGTATAGGATATTACATGGCAAGAAAAATTGAACTTGCATGTATATCTATGTCTCTCTAGACTTTTATTTCCCTCTTATAAAGCCACCCATCTTCATTCATGAGAGGTCCACTCTAAAGACCTAATCCTGATCATCTCCCAAATGCCCTACATCTGATCAACATAGGTGAATTAGGTTTCCTTCCTCTCAATACCTACATTAGCATTGTATCTCTATAACAAAATTCCTGAGCTAATCAACTTTAAAAGAGGAAATTTATTTTGACTCACAGTTTTGGAAGTTTCAGTTCATAGCCAGTTGGTCCTGTTGCTTTTAGGTCTGTGGTGTGGCAGAATATCATAGCAGGCATGTGTGGTCAAGGAACCTGCTCACCTATGGCAGCTATGAAACATAGTGAGAAGGACCCTGGTCCCATAACCCCTTCAAGGCCATTTTCTCAGTGATCTAAAACCTCCTACTAGGCCCACCTTTTAAATGTTCCACCATCTCCCCATAGCAACAAGCTGAGGGCCAAACCTTCAACACATAGGCCTTTGGGGAACATTTCAGATTCAACTATAACAATACCTCACAACCAGGATTTACTTTGAAACCTCATGTACAATCTTGGTAGGTTCAGTCAACCTATATACAAACCACAGCAACCTCAGCTACCATTCAAGTTTTGTTCAAGTAGCAGCATAAGCTATGACTTGTTCGATGTTACTTACACAAGGAGTCATGCAAAAAAATTTACAATTATGCATATTAGTGGGTTGGTTTCAGGAGTGACTTTTATTTTTCTGAAGGAGAATGTGTAAAAGCTCTGGACAGAAACAACTGTTATCTGGATAGCATTTATGTCCCTTAATCGCAAAGTAATGCTCTCTGAGGTGTCCTGCTCCCTTCTCTTGCTGTTGCACTGGGGTGGCAGACCCTTAGCTCTGTGAAAATAGGGTAGTGGGATGTGAGGGAGAGATAGGAAATGAGATGATCTCCCGCTAGATTCTCTCCACTCATGGAGACCACTACAATACACTGGTTTCCCTTACTTTCCTTTGATGCTTTTAAAAAACACACCTCTGAACTTCAATTTTGGGAAAGATGAAGTAGACTTACTTTTCCCTATTTTTGCTACTAAGTACAACTAAAAACCCTGGACATTATATCTGAACTTCAATTTTGGGGAAGATGAAGTAGATTTACTTTTCCCTATTTTCGCTACTAAGTACAACTAAAAACCCTGGACATTATATATGAAACAAATATTAGAAAATTTGGGAAAGTGGAAAGAAGAAGGCAGGGATTTCTAGGCACCTCAGTATCCAAGGCCCAACAAGGTGGTTGTTTCCCTGGCTTACCTTTTTGTACCATATATTCCAGACTTGGAAATAAAGCCAGCAACTTAGAAACAGCAATGAGCTCAGACAAATAAAACTCCAACAAAAGCCTACTATCTGGCCAAAAGACAAGAAAAGAAGTAACAGAAGAATTTTGCAATATAAATAATAGTTATGTACCATGACCAAATGGGTTTTTTCCCATGAGTTGCAAGGCTAGTTGAGTACCTGAAAACCAAACTATATAATACAACTTATCAACAAGCTAAAGAAAAAAATATTACATGATCATATCAATCAAAGGATACAAGAAGACTTTGACAAAATCTAATACTTATGTACATTTTAAAAACTATCAGAAAAATAGGGATGGAAGGGATGTTCCTCAACTCAAGACCATGTACCAAAGATTCCTATAGTTAACATTATACTTGCCAAGGATTTAGCTCAGTGGTTCCGCTGCCTGCCTTACAAGCACAAGGTCCTCAGTTCAATCCCTGGTACAAAAAATAAAAACAAAAACAAAACTTAATGGCGAAAGATTGAATACTTTTTCCCTAATATCAGAAAAAATATCCAGACTCGCCATTCTTATTTAACATATTCTTGACTGTTCTAGCTAGTGAGACAAGAAAAAGCATCAGATTTACAGATCAAAAAGAAAAAATTAAGAATTGTCCCTATTTGCATATAGCATGATTGTAAATATAAATAATCCCAAGAAATCTAGAAAAACTGTCCCAAAACTAATAAATGAGCTTTTAAAAATGTACTATAAAAAAGTCAATTTTACTTCTAAATACTACCAATGAGTATTGGACACTGAAATTAAAAGTGCAATGCTTTTTTTTTTTTGGTATCGGGGATCAAACTCAGGTCCTTGTGCTTGCAAAGCAGGCAGGGAAACCACCGAGCTAAATCCCCAGTCCTAAAGTGCAATGCTTTTTACAGTCATACTCCCATATATTTATGAATAAATAAAGCATTTAAAGGACTTATAAATTGAAAATTAATTAATGGTGATAAAGAAATCAAAGATCTAAATAAGTGGAGAATGTTCATGGATTGCATGACTCAATATAATAAAGGTGCCAGTTTTCCAAAATTAATATATGTTTAGTGCAATTTTTTTTTGAGACAAAGTCTTGCTATGTAGTTCAGGTTGGCTTTGAACTTACTATGTAGCCCAGGCTGGCCATGAATTACTGGTGATTTTCCTGCCTCAGGCTCTTGAGTACTAGGATTATAAGTGTGTGCCACCACAAAGTTTAGTGCAATTTGCATCAAAATTCCAGCAAGTTTTTTTGTTTATAGATATAGATTTACTATCTCTATAATAAATGTATATGAAAAAGCAAATGAACTAAAAGAGCTGAAATAATTTTGAAAAGAAACAATAATGTGAACGAAACCTGTCAACCTGGTTTCAAGAATTTTAGGACCTATATATAGCTATTATCATCAAGTCTGTATGGTATCAGCAGAAGAATAGACATATAGGTTCAATAGAACAGAAATTGACCCATACAATAAATACAACTGATCGTTTGATATAGGTGCAAGAGAAACTCAATGGAGGAAGGATAGCCTTTTCAATAAATGGTATCAATCAATCCCTAAGCAAAAATGCAAACCTCAATGTGAGCTGGAGATACAGCTCAGTGGTAGAGTGCTTGCCTAATGTTCACGAGGCCCTGGTCAATCCCCTGTGCTGAAATAAATACATGTATAGCAAACATCAACCCAAGATGCATATCTTATATAAAAATTAACTCAAAATGACCAACGACTTAAATGGAATACATTAAAATTATAAAAGTTTTAGTAAAACACGTAGGAGATAATCTTCATGATGAGAACTACACAAAGACTTGACACCATCACAATTAAAGATTGCTCCTTGAAAGACCTGGCAAAAAGAATGAAAAAATCAGAGAGCAGGGGAAACTTGCCAGCCAAAAAGGACTAGTATCTAGAATATAAAAGTAACTGTCAAACATTAAGCTGGATGTGGCAGTGTATACTTGTAATCCTAGCACTGAGGCAGGAGGATCATCAATTTGTGACCAGCCTGGGGTACACAGCAAATTTGAGGTCAGTATGTCTCAACACAAACAAACAAACAAACAAACATTAAAATCTAATAATTCAACTAGAAAAGAGGCAAAAAACATGAAGAAACACTCACTGAAGTGTATATACAGATGGCAAATAAGCACACAAAAAGATGTCCCGCATCATTAGCAACTAGTGAACTACAAATAAGCCACAAGAATTACCATATACCTATCAGAATAGCTGAAATAAAAAGTAGTGATGCTGGGTGTGGCGTTGTACACCTGTAATTCTAGCACTCTGGGAGGCTGAGGCACAAGGATCACAAGTTTGAGTCTATCCAGGGCAACCTAACAACTTGATGAGATCTTGTCTCAAAAAAAAAGGGCTGGAGATGTAGTTCAGTTTGAAGGTCCTGGATTCAATGTCCAGGATGGCAAAAACAAAACAAAACAAAACAAAAAGTGACAGTGTTAAATACTAATGAGAATGAGGAGAAATATGGAGCACTTATACATTGCTACTGGGATTGTAAAATGGGGCATCTACTCTGGAAAGATACTCCCCTCCCCCCAGTAGTGCTGGGAAGCAAATCCAGGGACTTGTGCCTGCCAGGGAAGCACTCCACATTGAGATACAGCCCAGCCTGACAGTTTCTTTCGGTTCAACAGTTTTTACATAAGATGATCATATAACTCAGCAGTTGTATCTTGAATATTTATCCCAGAGAAATAAAAGACTATGTCTGCACAAAAACTTGTACACAAACATTCATAGAAGCTTTATTAAAAGTCTCCAAACACTAGAAATGACTTATGTCTTTTAACATGTGAATGGTTGAATAAACTGGGTGCTAAAATTTGAATATAGTTTGAAAGTGCCCTCTGAGTGTTCATGTGCTAAAATTTAATCCTCATTGTGAGTTTAGAGGTGGGGGCTTGGGAGGTGGCTGAGGATTAAAGTCATCAGAGTGGAGCCCACAATTGAATCTGATGTCTTTATAAGAAGAGGGGTGGAGACCACAGACATATATGTGTCATGTGTGCTCCCTATCTCTTGATATATGATGCTTTGAGCTGCCTTGGGACTCAGAAGGCCATTACCAAAGCCCAGTGCAATGGTGCATTGCCCACTTAAGAGGCTGAGGAAGGAAGATTGTATAATTGAGGCCAGCTTAGGCAGCTTAAGCCTAGGCAGCTTAATGAGACCCTGTCTCAAAATTTAAAAAATAAATATAAAAAGGGCTGGGGATGTAGGTCAGTGGTAGAGTGCTTGTGCAACACATGCAAAGTGCTAGGTTCAATCTCCAATGCGTATTACTTGTATACCATTTTCAGATGTACTCCCCAGACTTTGGGGCAGAACTGTGAGGCAAAACAACCCCCTTTTCTTTATAAGGTAGCTTGCCTCTGGTAAAGGCAATTTATTATAGTATCACAACACAAACTAACACACCATACTACAGTCGTACCATGGATTATTACTACTCAGAAAAAAAAAGGTGTGTGTGTGTGGTACAAACTATTGACCCTTGCAACTACTTGGATGAACTGCCAGAAAATTTTGCAGAGGAAAAAAAGTAAATACCAAAAGATTACATATTACATGATTCCATTTATATAACTGTTGAAATGACAAAATTATAGAAATGCAGAAAAAATTAGCGGTCACCAGGAGTTAAGGATAGGAGGGAATTAAACTAGCTTTAAAAAGGCAATAGGGATGTTGAAAATGATAGCTGGGCATGGTGGCGCAAACCTGCAACCCCAGCATGTGGGAAGCTGAGGCAGAAGGACCTTGAGTTTGAGGCAGCCTTGGCTACATAGTGAGTTCAAGGCCAGCCTGGATTACATAGTGAGACCTTGACTTAGAAAGAAAGAAAGAAAGAAAGAAAGAAAGAAAGAAAGAAAGAAAGAAAGAAAGAAAGAGAGAGAGAAAGAAAGAAAGAAAGAGAGAAAGAAAGAAAGAAGGAAAGAAAGAAAGAAAGAGAAAAAGAGAGAAAGAAAGAAAAGATCAGTTTTGTATTAAAGTCAATATCCTGGTTGTGATATCATACTATAGTTTTTTGGGGGGGATCGAACTTGGGTCCTTGTGCTTGTGCAGCAGGCAGCAAAACCACTGCGCTAAATCCCCAGCCCTCATAGTTTTGTATTGTTACCATTAGGGAAAATTAGTTAAAGATTCATGGAATTATTCTGTATTATTTCTTAAAACTGCATGTGAATCTACAATTATTTCAAAATTTAAAAATTTGATATTGGCTGGGGATTTAGCTCAGTGGGGCCGTGCCTGCCTCGCAAGCACAAGGTCCTGAGTTCGATCCCTGGTACTGGGAAAAAACATTTTTATATTAAAAAAAAATCCCCATACTCTCTATTATAAGGAATCTAAAAGAGGTGACAAGAAAGTAGAAGGGAGGAAGGAAATATGAGGGAGAAGTATAAGGGAACATAGTAGGGTGATAGATATGAGCAAAATAAATGCAGTGCAACCCTGAATGTGAAAATGGAGGGTGGGGTGAGACAAGGAAGGTCAGTCACGTGTGGGGTAAAAATGACCAATATATGTTATGTACATGTTCAAATCTGCCAAAATGAAACCCATTAATCTATATGAACAGTAGAACTCACAAAACCTGAGGGTTCCAAAAAGCAAAAAATAAAACAATCCCATAATTTTACTGTATCACCTCTCTTCAGTAACTTTTTCACTAGAACTTATAAAATCAAAATACTTACCAGTGCTTGACTGTTACTTGTATGGTCTAGCCCAGTGATTCCCAGCCCTAGCAGCCTGCTAGAATTACATATGAAGCTGATAAAAAAACCAAAACCAAAAATCAAAAAAATCCTGATGCCTAGACACTTCTTCAGCTCAATTGGATCATGATCTCCCAAGGCCACTACACACTCATTAATGTGTTTATTTGATTAAAGTTTCTCTTGTCACCAGATCATAGGCTCCATGAGGGTAGGAACAAGGCCTGTTATTGCTTTCCATAGCATCTCCAGCACATAAATCAGGGCCTGCATCCAGGAGGCTCCCAGTAAGTATTTATGAAGCAAATGAATGAATGAATAGAAAGGGGAAAGAAACATCTCCCCCCCTTCTCTTAGTGCCTTCTTGAACCCATGAAAGAGATAAGTCGCCTTCCCTGATCTCATGCCCGTGTCTCCAGGGCTCCATTACAAAGTTACAATAGCAATGACAGCATTGCTGCAAGGGAGATCTAGCCCCTGAGTATAAAATTTGCAAATGATGACAGTGCCTCCTTCTTCACACTCAATCAACAAATTTAATGAAAGTGAAATAGAAGCTGACAAGGAGGCTGAAATGACACATTCTCTTACTCATGCAGAAATAATAGAAAATATTTTAAATGTAGTTAAAAAATATTAAAGACACTGACAAATAAATGAAAAAAGATTTTAGGAATGAGAAAAGCTGAGGAAAGGGGGCTCCTGCCTTTGACCTAATAATAAAATTTGCAGAGCAACCCCCATCTCATTTTGCAGTCTCTCTTTTGTGAGAGGGGCTCACTTAATAAGTAAAATGATGCCAAGTGACACTGAATTCAGGCAATTCCAATGTATTCTTAGGGGTTGCATTGATTCTTTCCTATTGCCCCCTCCCCTGTACCTACTGATCCCTCATTGCCTCCTTAAAGACTATAACATTTATAGTGTGAGCACAATAACTAATGCTTTACAGAATTATTTTGAGACATTGCTTGTGAAATTTTATAAGAATATCAGCCCAAAAATCCACAAGTGGATTTAGTTTAGATACTGCACTTAATTCCCATTTCTATACCACTACCTGTATCTATTCTGCCTATTTTGTGGGAAACATATCCTTTTTACTTTATTTTTCTTATTTTTGGTGTGGGAAGTGTTTTTCAAATACATACTGGAATTGTCTAGGTTTCCAGAGTTAAAGCATTGTGAGCAAAAGTGAAGCTTCCCCTTCACACAGGTAGTATGAAAGTGTACATTTCTGTGCACATTTCTGGTTTTCTCTTTCAGTAAAGTATTCAATAAATTACATGAGATATTCAACATCTTATTAGAAAATA